>NC_053440.1:49194983-49498202 GCF_007990345.1 Gossypium hirsutum
GCTAAATTGAAGAAAAGAATTTCGTGCAACTCAAGATGGCGGCCTGGTTGACAATCTTCCCTGCCCAACCTCTTCTCTTCTCTTCTCTTCTTCTCTTTTATTATTCCATGATGAGTCCTAAATATAGTCCAATTCTGACTACATTTTATATAATTTAATACTAATGTTTCACTATAAATTTGCTAGCTATGAAAGGCTATAAAATGATTACTTAATTATTCAATTTAATCTTTTTTTGTCAATCAACTATCTTAGATTTTTGGGTGTTTTTATTTTCACATTAGTAAGCTGATGAACAAAAACGACAAAACTAAATAGTTAGATGATCATTTTGTAACTTTTCATAGTTGGTTAACATCTACTCTTATTTACCCAATTTCTTAAATCAAAGCTAATTGAGTTCATTTTTCTTTTTCCCCTTAAGTTACATAATATTCCTTTTGCTTATTTATATATTTAGGTGAGACAATTTGTGACACATGAATGGATGCATTGAAGATGTAACCTGAATTTAAATTTGTAAGAAGAGGAGTGGGGGAGGATAATTAATTTAAATAGTGCACGAACAAATAATAAATGGTAAAAGGAAAGAGCAAGCAAGTAAAGTTGGGGGTGTGAATGGGCGATGGATGGCAATGCAAGCGTGAGGTAGGTTATTATGTAGATGTGAATGTGATGCCAAGCTGTTGCCTATGCAGACCCAAACTCAAAAAGGATTAAGAAATTGCCTTTCCAACGGGAATCACGGGCTTTGCTCCTCCCTCCTCCTCGGGCAACTCAAGGATCGGACCAATATACATATATATATTTAGGGCGAGCCAATAATGCATCACCCATGATATTGTTTCTCAAATTTAGGTTGCAAGAAAAAGATTATATATTTCCAACCACCCTTGCGTTTTAAACATAATATCATTTAATAAAATGTATGGATATGTGTGTGTGTGTGTGGCCTACCCACCCAATTCCAAATAAACACAAAATGAAATACATAAAATCATTCACCTTAGAAGTGTTTAAATTATATTAGAAATGATTTTAAGAAGTGGTTTTTAGAAGTTCATTATATCAATGACACTTTTTTTTAAATATTTTTAATTAATATCATACATTCCCTATCACTAAATCAACTGTCCTTAACAATAATTTTAGCTATTATCCTAAATTTTGCGTTAAATGGTCCATTACTTTTAGTGAAGTAAAATTTGGGGTTTATGGTTGATGTTAAATTTAGAGTTCACCTTAGATAATTTTAGGTTAAAGTTTAGGGTTTAAAGTTTTATTATTAGAGATAGAATTAGAGTTTAAAGTTTATGATTTAAAGGGAAAGATAAAAACTTTAAACCCAAAATAAAATTGAGAGTTGACTTGGTTTGGTTTTTGAATATATATATATATTAAATTGAAAAATGCGTTGAATAAATTGAAATAAAAAATTGTTTCCAATAATAAAAATATGAAAACATTTTCTATAACAAATTTTCTATACTAGAAAAATGAGAAATTAAACATTTCAGGTTTTGGTTTAAGGACCTTAACCTAAAACTTAATCTTAAACCTTAAAATAAATCATATTTTAATCTAAGATCACCGTTAAATTAAACTATAAACCCTAAAAACTTAAAACCATGAACCTTAAAATAAGATCAAGGCCGGTTTATGAGGTTTTGGTTTTAGGATATTAAACCCTAAAATTAACAATATTTTAACTTTAAAAAAGGTTAAAACACAAAACATTAACAAGCCCTAAATCATGAATTCTAAAATTCATCTAAACGATCTAAATTTAAAACCCCAAATTTTAAATTAAGTTTAATGCTTTATGATTTTTAAGATTTTTGAGGTTTTGTCTTTAGGATTCTAAACCTTAAAATTAATCGATTTATCTTAAATTAAGTTTAAATTAAGGTTTATATATATAGTGTCCTTAATTCAAATCTCATTATAGATTTTTTTTATTAAAAAAAATAAAAACGCGAAGTTAATCCTACAACTTTAGAAATAATATAGTTTGACACCAACTTAGCAAAAAAACTTAATAAATTATATAAATAAAAGATAAAATTAAAAAGAATAGCATTAAAAGTGGAAATTTATTGAGAGGGAGGTAAGAAGTTGGGAGTTAGGGAGTAACCTTTTCATTCTTGGCACGTGTTACTAAATGGACCTGTTCAGACACGTAGGTGCTTGAGTGTAGAATCGCGGTTCCAATCATAGTTCACAAGGATCTTGCCTTTCCAACACGAATCGTATCCACACAACTTTTCACAACCAATTTCAATTATGAATTTCTTCTTCTTTACTCTTAATTTTCGATTTTTTTTCCTGGGAACAAGATGTTGATGAATGTATATGGATCACTTTGAAGGATGATGGTACCCATAAAAATAAGAGCAATTTGGTATTTCCAATAATTAAGCAATCTGAGGAACAAGACAGTCCCAAAGGGCTAAACCTACACAAACCCCTTTTCCCACATCATGGGTGGTAAGTGTTTTTTTTTTTGGTAACTTTCTACAAGAAGCACGTGAACTTCTTAGTTTTGACATAAACCATGCAAATTATTTTAAAATGCTATTAGTATTTGAGGAGGGAGGAGTGCCACACTCGTATTGACACTAGACACCATGGAATTCATTGGACACTCTCTCTTGTAACTAAAAGAAATAGAATTGAAAGGAGGTGAGGAAAGTTGAGGTCCAAAATTCTTTTAATTGTTTACTTTAATAATACATCCAATCATAACCTTTTTAATTCTTTATTGAAAGATAAAAGCTACTTTAAATTAATAATAGTGAAAAAATAATTTTGATAAAAAAATAGTTATATCCCTATCCGGATTAGACACATGGCACTTTCAAAAAGTACCGGATGGATATCTGAAGGTAAACCTTCACCTCTAGAATCAATCATTTGTCGTGGAGCTATCCGTTGATAGAAGAGAGATCCTCCCTTCATCTAGCCATCTGCTTTTTAGTATAAACACTCCTTTCAGGACTACTGGGATCCACCTAACCTCGTATTGCCTAAAGGAATAACAAAATTAATAAACCCTGCTGTGCATGTCCTTCACGTACTCTATGATGACCACCTCCTCTGTAACGACTTCTCACGTCACATTAGCAGACAAGAGGACCTCTCTTATAAATATATTCTCAAACAATGAGAAAGGGATCTTCTCCCCTTAAGCAATCCCTGGCCACTTACTCCTTGCAACCAAGCTTCCTTAGCCCTCACAGCATCTCTCTATCCTCTTATCTTTCTTCGGCTCTCTGCCTGTTAAGGTGAACCTACCTCCTTTAGATCACCACAATCACTCCCTGTCTTCCTCCTCGTTCTATTTTGTGTCAACAAAAAATATTTTGAAAGAAATTTTAGTACTAAAAAATAATTTTCTTTATATAAAATATTATATTACGTAGAAACATTGGACATGTCTCTCGAATCTTTGTGTCTTACATTCAAAGAAATGAAGGATTCAACAGTATCGAAACACCCAAACTAGAGCAAGTTAGGGCTTTTTAAGAAAAAAATTAAAAACTTATATGAGGCAGTGTCTTCATAGCCTGTGAAGTTTTAGTCAAACCCAGCCATTTTTCTGTTATCGTTTAGTATTGCGCTATATATCCCTATAGTATTAAATAGTTTTAAGTTTTGCATGAGAATACGTGAGCCTATTAATGCGGATCTGTCATTATTTGAGATTTGAGAATGAGGATGTCTGTCCTTTTATGCAATGTTTATCTGTATTATGTATAGTAGGATTATTAATTATTATCTTTAGATTTTATATCATCCACCCATCTCTATGTATGGGAACCATGGCATTACATAGCCATGCCATATGATGATGATCATCACCATCAGCTCCATTCTTGCCACCATACCATTTCAAAGAAGCTTCATGACTAGTTCTTGAGTAATAATTTCATATATATTGATATTTATTAAAATAAATTATGTTATTTGGTAGGTAAGGCTATTTATTCTCTTCTCATTTCTTATTTAAAAAATTAATAAATTAATGCATGGTATGCCATGCAAATGAATTAAAACTCAAATGAAGATAGCATAGAATATTAGAGTAGATGGACTAATGTTTTCAACAAACTCATTGCCCTCACCAACACCATGGACCCAATCTATATACAGTCAACATTAGTTTCCCTTTTCCCTACAACATTATATATTTAATCATGCCATTCATTCATCTATAAATTACTTTCTCCATTTTTAATATTTATTTCCTTTATTCTCCAACTAATAGTTTTATTTATTGTTAATGAAATAGATTATATCGCAATTCATTTTAATTAATTTTATTGTTTGAAACTTTTTAGTGATGGGTGAAGCTAGAAATTCTTTTTAAGAGGGGAAAATTTCAATTATAAAGTTTTGGGAGATCACAGTGGAATTTTACCATTATACTGACTTATAATTTTAAAGGGATGCGACTGGTAACCCAGTTGTTTGAACCGAAACTTAATGATTTGATCAGTTCAACCGCCAACTTAACTCTTTTACATTGTTGTACATTAAATATAAACTGATTAATAAATTGAACTCTGTGTGTTCACCACCTCAAGTATGGTCTGAGTTTGGGTCACGCTAGTCGCATTGTCAGCTAAGAATACAATAATAGCAATTAGTAATATGATAATACATTAGTCATTGTCGAGGGTGTTTACCTAATGATTCATATGGGAACCCAATTTCTTCCCCTTAACATATTATTCCTTTCACATCTACATACGTATGCATTGTTGGAAAAGCATATATATATATATATGTAATTTTCGTCAACGGAATATAAATTTGTGACATATTTATACTTAAAATATCTTGTATTTTTGTGGTTTGTATAAGATGTAGCATATTGGGTATAGTGTTGGGCCTGTACGAATCCTTTATTTTTATATAATATATTATTGGACTACAGGTATCTGATTTAATTAAAATTTAAAGAAAACTAATTTCTGATATTATGGATTGATGAGAAACATGCGTAACACATGGGGAGATCTGGTTTCATCAGTCTATAAGTTAGCGCCAGCAGTAATATGGAATATCTTCTTTATGATTTTAAGATCTTTAACAAATATAAATAAAACCACATTCATTCAGGCCCATTGGATTTGGATGCCATCCTCTCAAGCCCATGTGGTTATTTAAATTAGGGATAAATATTAAATTTATACATATGTAATTTGATACATAAACTTTGATTAGGTGCAATTATGCAGGCAATTATATTAATTCAACTGTTTACATTTAAAAGAAATGAATATATAAATTTATTTCCATATCGGATTAATATAATTGTCTGTATATGCAATATATCAACATAAAATAGTGCTAATTCTATGATGTTGTCAGTTATTTGTGAAAATTGAATCAAATCAAATTTTAATTTCATTTTTTTAAAACTATTTTTAGCATTTTACATTTTAATAGTTTATGAATCATAATTTCTAGTTTCTAATTTTTTTAATAGTTTATTTTTGCATGTGAAAATTGAGATTAAATAATATAATTGTATTACTAAAAATAATGAAATAAATTAAAGATAAATTTAAAATTTAAAATAAAATCTAATTAAAAAATAAATATTAATGTCACAATTGTATTCCATCTTGATCTTCTTCTTCAATCTATTAATATTTAAACCTGTGACCCATGGGCAGGTTTAATTCCAATGCATGTAATAGTATAAAGCATAATAAAATAGTTAAAATCAGGGTTATATGAGTAGGATATGCTAATCAATTATAAATTTGATATCATATATAATCAATTGATATCAAATTTAATTTTTTTTATTTTTATTTATAGATTATGCAAATAATACTACAAAATGAGCTTATGCATACAAAATAAGATTATAAATTTAACCCAAAGGAATATAATATATCAAATCTACACCTTGATAAATCAAAAGGAAAACTAATATATATGATAATTAAACAAAATAATCAAGAGAGAATATAATCACAATGTCTATATTTTTTTTCTTTGTTTATCTAAAACAATAAAATAAATACATCTAACAAAATTTTAAATAATAAAGCTGAGTTATGCACCATTGTTTTTTGCTTGAAATATTGTTTCTCATACTTGCATAAAATATTTTAAAAATTATATATATATATATTAAGGAGGGTTATTGACACATGGTATACTTTAGAGGTGAAGCTAGGGCTGGTAAGTGTCTTGGCTCCTTAAAAATATAAAATTTTAGTTTAATCTATGTGTTTCTGAATTTTTAAATTTTTAAAATTTAAAAATTAATTAATTATATGATATGTACGTATTTATGAAGTCAACAAAGCTAATTATTTCATCTGTTTTAGAGTAATGAATGATTAAAATGACCATATTTTTATGAAAAGAGGTTGATTCCATAGTACAAACACAGTAGAACAATGGTGTTCAGCCAAAGACAGTGGTTCCCAATAACTAGTATCCCAAGCATAAGCGGTCAACCCCTCTAGAAGCAAATTGAGGAGGGATCATCACCATTCATTTTGGAAAACATTTGACATTAATGCGTATGATTCTCATTACCGAATAGCCTCCATTTCCATTTCCATTGGAAACCTAGCTTACAAGAAAGGGCACATCTCACGGAAGACCCAACCATCACCAACCGCCAACCGAGAGACACCGGAGGAATCCGCAACCATGGAGCTACCCCAAACAGTTCAACCACCAGCGGCACCGACCTCAAATCAGCAACCATACAGTGACTGAAAAGGACGGCGAAGATCATGGAAACTGGCAGAACAAAACAAAGCCGATACTTCTAGAGGCTTTGGCTCTGCCCAACAGTCCATCATCCGAAGCCGCAGAGAAGCGGGAACATCATCCGCACCGAAAACACTGAATTGAGCGCTCCTCAGCAAAACCAACTTGGAAGAGAGAGAACACAAGCCACGAAGGCTCGGTTGAAGCCCCAAAAGGGGTTATTAAACGAGAGGAAGGAAAAAAAAAACAGAGCAGAGAAAGGGTGAGGGACGACCAAACATTGACGGCAAGTGGTTGGTCGTCAATATACGAGCAAAGGAAGAAAAAAGAGAAAGTAAAAAGGAAACAACGGATGAGGGAGAAGAAAGAAGAAAGAGAAAAAAAAAAAACAAACGAGAAATAAGAGGGGAAAGAAAGGGGCCCAGCGGCAGCCTTCTGGTCGGCCGTCGGCGTCTGAAAACTGGAAAAAAAGGGTGCCTCAATATTGCAAAATGAGAGAGAAAAGTAGAGGGACTTAAACCGCTCGTATAGTTTAGTTTATTTTATAATTAATTAATAATTAAATGTATTTTTTATTTAAAAATATTAAACTTACAAATATTTTATTTGAAATTAATTTATTTTGCGATTTCAAAATTGGATTTTGCAAAACGAGTTAATTAAATTATTAATCGAGAAATTGTCATGCCAAGTATGAAATTGAAGTATCGATTTATTAAGTGGTTAATTAAAAAAAATGTTCATTATAGTACAGGGATGAAATTGAGATTTGAACAAGACATTAACCAAGAATTTAAAGTGCTATTACACCAAGATTATTGAAAATAAATGTTATGAATTGATAGTTTGAGGTCCTTAAAGAATAAATACAAAGTCAAATTTTAATTCGATTGAGTTAATAATGACAGAAATTTTGGATATTAAGATTAAAAGGAGATTTACTTGTAAAGTATACTTTTGTTGAATGCAAAATAATACCATTTTTATAATTAAATTATCGTACATAACTAGAGACGATGTTGGATTATCGAGGGTCAAAGGCAAAAACGGGTAACGGATAGTAAAATTGGCTTGTGCTAGCATAATTGATTTTCTTACATATAAATTTTAAGTAGCTAACTTATAAAAGTATTAGTCATAAATGATAGAATAAAATTGGTATTATCTCTTGCTGGAATTGTTCATAGAAAGGTTTATTGATAATGGTTGAAATTATGATTGTCTAATAGATTATATATATGTTTGTTAATATATGTGTAAACGATTCATAAAGAAGAATGATGAGTTATCAACTAGGCTTATGCATGTAGACTAATGAACTAGTATGAGATTTGAGATAGGTAAATTATGGTGGGAAAAATTACATTAAATTATGCTAAGTATAATAGCCTTGTAGATACTTATGATATATATATATGTGTGTACTTGCTATGTATTAAGACAATGATGATGTAGTTGTGATGATGGTATAATGAAAGGAGTAATGGCATAATGTTAATGCTTTGTACCATAAATGGTAAGATGAACATATGACTTGATATCTTGTTGAATGTGATTTGATGATGGTATTATCTATGTGTATAAATTCATGTTATGATATGATGAAAAACTCTATGAATTGATAATTGAAATGAATGCTATATGAAATTATGATTCAATGCATGAATGATATGTGAAAGAATGAAATGAAAGTAATATGAAAATGTTATATAATTAATAAATGATATGAGAACTTGTGTATATTGATATTATAAAGTCCTTATTAAACAATCTTAGATAGAGTTCGAGTATAGTTGGCATGCCATAGGATTCGTTATATGGAGATATTTTAGCGTCGGACATGTCTTACTTTGATTATAAACCGATGAATGCTAAGCACGTATTACTTCAGTTACGTACCAATGATTATAGGTGGATATATATATTTAGTGCCAGACATGTCTTATTTTGATTATAAATTAATGCATACTAGGCATGTATTACTTCGTTATTTACTGAAAAGAACAGGGTCATATTAGGTGTGATGGTGAATTAATTCGTGTATCCCACCTTGATTCTATGTTTGGGTAATAAGGGCAATAATATGACTGTAAGGGCCCAAATCTATCCGCCCCAATAAATAAAACAATTCAAAAACAAAATAATAAGTAAAGTCCACTTACAAACCCAAATAACCCACACAAGCCCAAATACATTACCCAATCTAACCTAACCCTAAAAGCCCCAAACACCCGAAACCCAAGCCCGAAACCTTAACAATTTAGAAACCCTAGTTGGTCCATTGAGCCTTCGGTGCTGCTCCACGTCAGTGAGTGCGTCGCCCGAAGTCTGTCTCTCCCCTTTCACCGAAATGGCAAGGCGCGGCTCCTTAGCGTCGTTGACCTTGCCATGAATACCTGGAAAGAAGAAGACAGAGAACAGAAAGCAGAAATGGCAGAAAAAAGCAAGAAAAAGAACAAAATATTCTATAATATATTCAGCTATAAAAGCCATAACAATGGCATGTATTTTTTTTAAGGACAGAAAATCGAATACAAAGAACAAAAACATTAAAAGAAAAAAACGAAGGTGATTTATTTTTTATTTTATTTTTTTCGAAAAGTATAATAAATAAGAAAATAAAGTTTGTTTTTTCTTTATACCTGTGTCACTTCGTTTCCCTTCGTCATCGAAGGTTTTCTCCGACACTGAAAACCCCAGAATCCATTAGGGTTTGGCCTAGGCTTCGACAAAACAAGGCGTGAAAGATGTGCGTTGAAAAAAGAGAAGGGTTGAAAGTTTTTAAGTTTTTTTAGAAGGCATCGCCTTCAAATTGGGGTCAAGAGGGCTAAAAAAAGATTTTTTTTTTGCAACTCCAGCCACTGGAGGCGACGGCCGCCGTCGCCAATGACCGGTGGCCATGGCGGAACGCCAACGGCCCTATGGCTAACCAGGGAGATGCCCTCAAAAAAAAAGGAGAGAAAGTCTATGTTTTTTTAAAAAAACTGAGTAAAAATGAATTTTTTTAAAAAAATTTGACATTTATAGGGATCACCAAACGGTGTCGTTTTGGCCAGGTTTCAGGAGTCCCAAAATGGCGCCGTTTCAAAGTTTGACCCACCGACTCGACCCAGATCCCTTGGGATCCCTGTGTTTTCGTGGGAAGGATCTAATTGTCGTCGTAGTCATTCCACCTTTAAGCCTTTTTCCAATTTGGTCCTAATTTCTTTTTTTTTCCTTTCTAGAAATTATACCATTTGATCTTAATTCACTTTTATGTTTGGTCCTTAAACTGCTCACCCTTCGGGGAGTGATGCGTGTATTGTGTTGGGTTAATTGTCCTCGCAGTCCCTAAATTTTTGTATCGCATTTTAATTTAGTCCTTTATATCCTATTTTTATATAATTTAGACATCATATTTTATTAGAATTTCAATTTAATCCTTCATTTCCCCTTTCTTTACTTATTTTGCAATTCATGCTTTAAGTTTCGCTTAAATTTCAATTTAATCCCTCATTTAGTTAATTTTGCCTCCTTATTTACTATATTATTTATTTTAGCACTTAAAATTTATGTTATTTATATTTCCTTTTATTTATGCATTTTTATTTTTATTTTTATTTTATCCTTGTTATTATTATTAGTATTTTATTTATTCATATTAATATTATAATACTAATCATGATATGATTATCACTATTATTATAAATGGATGTTCTTATTACTATTATAGTTGCATTATTATTATTTACTAGTGTGTGTGTGTGTTTGTTTTTTTATTTCATTTTTTTTACTTATTATTCTAATATCATCATTTCATTTTTTACCCACATGGCTATTTTATTTTATTTTGCTATCATCATACCATGTATCATATTAAATATATTTATCTGTTTTTACACTATGCCCAAATAAATTAAATGTATATCATTTTAAAAGTTACATCAATTTACCCGACATATAAAAAATAATTAAAATTGAGGCAATGTTCATTATTTTTGGAATTTGAGGAGTTGTGCTCTTAACTTACGGAGTATGGTCTCTTTCTAAAATCGAAGTAACCAAATATCTCATTTAAAAATAAAAACGAGATTTAAGTAAGGATCAAATGGTGATTATTCTTGTTTTCGAGGATTCAAAGCATTGTGTCCTAACTTACGGGGCATGATATTTTCTTCTCGACTAACTCGAAATAAGGCCTTTCTGTAAATTTTAATTTAGTTAAGTAATTTTAATTAAAAAGAACATCATGCAAAAAAGGGGATCGTACTTTAAATTTTCTTTGAATTTTCAATTCTCAACACTAAGATATCAAGTAATTGACTAGGTACCAATTTTGGGAGTTATGAGGGTGCTAATCCTTCATCATGCGTAACCGACTCCCGAACCCACTTTCTAGATTTTGTAGACCAAAAATCATCATTTTAGTAAATCTAACTTTTTATTAAAATGATTAAATTACAAGGTGATCCGATCACACCTAATAAAAGGACTGGCAGCGACTCTATTTTTATTTTAAAATAAAAAGTCGATTTCAAAAAAAAAAGGTTTTGACAATGACTATGATAGGTAAAAGTGCCACAAAACTCTCAATACTATACTTCGGATTGCATTTTAGCCCCTCCAAACCGACCATCGCCATAGAAAGAAAAACATGAAAGCTTCTTAGGGTTTTAAACTTTCGGCTAAGATTTGGTAAGTGCAATTAAGTCCTTTTCTTGCAATTATATGTTTTTGATGTCATGGGAGCTTGTTTAGCTAGCCCATTTACCAATTTGTAGAACTATTAAAGTTTCTAAAAGTTTTCATTCATGATTTATTGAAGAAATTGGCGTTAAATTGACAGATTTTAAGCTTAGTGTGAAAAAGGATTAGACTGTAAAGTTTAATTTTTAGTTTTGTACAAAAGGACTAAAGTAAATAAATTATAAAATTTATATAATAATAGATAGTAGGGAGTCCTTTAGGGGTGTGATTGAGATCGGTTTTGAAACTGAAGCTCAAAATTTCTATTTTGGTCACTCTTCGTTAAATTGTTGACGAAAATGAAGACGTGGCCTTTACTTAATTTATATAATAATACCCTTACAGCATGTTTGGTTGGGGGAATAGGCATGCATTCCCCCCCAATTCTGCAGGCCCACCACCAAACGGGCGTTTGGTTGGCTGTAATGTTATTACATCCCGAATCAGTTCCGCCCCTATTACCCCAATTGGTTGTAATAGCCATTCCCCCCTTCAGCGCTGATTAGGGATTCCATTCCCGTTTTTATTTTCTATTCCATTTTCTGCCCTCATCAAGCTTCATCCTCTCCGACGTTTCCCTTCCATATTGCAGAGGTAATTTTTTTGCCTTCCATCGATGTCTGCTTCTTCTTTTCGTACGTTTCTTTTCTTCTCTTTACATTTATTTTCTTTTTTTCATTTTATCAAGAACGAAAAATGCTTAAAATCGATTTCCCTTTTCTTTCTACTCCTAACTCTACAACAGCCTAACAAGTCATTACCATCACTTTTTTAGCAGCTCACACTCTTTCCCTGTTTATTTTACAGGTTAGTTTTGCTTTTGCTCAAATCTGCAATATTTGTTTTTGTTCTCCTAATTTTGATTCTTTTCTTATGATTTCCATTGGGCTTTTCTTTGACTGATTCTATTGCATGTTCGATTGAACAGATGAAAAGTTTTTCAATGTGGTTCTATTACTTGTTTATTCTATTACATGTTTGACTGATTCTATTGTTTTCCGAATGGCTTGTGATTTCGACTAGTTGAGTTCTGTTTATTTGCATTTCTTGAAATTTCTTAATGTTAACATGGAGTTCATGTTTTGGTTTCTGTATTAAGTTGAAGTTTTTCTTTAAAGAAGATTGATTAGTTGGGTGAGAGTCAAGATTTTTAATGTGTTATAATGTTCATGTTTTGGTTTCTGTATTAAGTTGATGTTTTCCGTTTGTATTTATGGATTATCTCTATTGTTGTTGTTGTTTCATGCATTACCATTGGAGGTTCAGAACCCCACACCCATATATGCATGATATATTCACTTTTTTTTCTTATTTTTTTCCCTTGCTTTTGGAGGATCATTTGAGGTTATGATCCCATACCCTTGCTCGGATGTATGGAAAACATGGACAATTCACACACACACAAAAAGAGATGAGTTAGAGCAACATAGGTATAACAAAATTGTGAGGGATTGTTAATCATACACATTCGTTTGGAACTACTTTGCTTTTGAAAGGGTTTCCCTTGTTTGTGAAGAAATTCAATAGGGTGTCCTGATTTGTGAATGAATATGAAAATTTAGTTATGAGTTGTGGTTCATTGCGCCTACTGAATCTTCTTACCTTGTTCTGTTATCAAGGCAAGGATTTTGAGTTTAAGTTTTGAGATTTATTAAAATTTTCAAAAAATAAAATAAAAGTTTAATGAGATTTTTTTAAATAGATGTCTAATTAAAATTGTTCAAAAATTTAAAGGAACTTAATTAAAATTTTTATAAATTTTTAAGAAAAATAAAAATTTACTAAAATTTCGAGGGCTAGGCCCATATAAGCCTCTGTTACTGAGCTGGACTAAAGTTTCCTATTCAGTTCTTTTTTTCCCTTCTTTTGTTTTCATTTGTGTGTATTAATGCGACAAAGCTATAATTCCCAACCCAATACAAAATAATCTGTCTTATTATGTTGTCAAGCGAGTAAACTATAATGATTTATTGGCTTTTTTTTACCTCTACAATACAAATAAAAGAATTAAATATTAAAATGATATGCCAATATTATTATTTGTTTGAAATAATAATAAGGGGTGGAGGAGAGAGAGATGGGCGGCACCACTCAGGTGCAAAAATATGGTCTTGACGATGGAGGATGAGAGAGAGGCGGCACCAGACTAAAATGTGATAACCTAAAATATTCAGGGACTTAATATATAAAATTTTCATTTTAATTTACTGCTAAAAGAAACTTTTAGGGTGCCGCATAGTGGCGACACCAAACTTCAAAAAGGTTAAATTGCTTTATAAGCCCTTCTTATTTACTATTTTCTTTAATTCTCTTTCAACACAAAAAAAATAGAGGCTTATTACCAATTAGTTCAAAAAGTTTTTTCTACCAAAAAGTATTTGTTTAAAAAATCTGATTCCAACTGGAAATGAATTTTATTTAATTTTCGAAAAATATTTTTTTCTGTTTAAGTTATTTTATTCCACTGTTCAAATAAATTTTTTTTCTAAAATTATTATATGAAATACTGGATGGTCTAAATTTAGTAACACTCTTCCCTCAGGATCCATTTCGGGAAAAAGATAATATGCAACTTCGTGCTGTCAATTATATCCTTTATGGAAATGGCAAACCAACTCAGAGAATTTCTGACATAAGTATTCAACTAGTTCAGACTTGTATAGTGTTGAGTTAGGACAAAGACAACAAAAGTTCTTCCACCGAAGAGGTCTGTGCTTCCTTTGTTAAAGTAAGGACAAATGGTCTGATTCAAGATTTCCTAAGAATCGAATTAGTGAAATATCATATTTTTTTTATATCAGAAAAAGAAACGATCTATCAGGTTCAATATTGATTTTTGATAATAGGTAAAATCGTACCAATAAAAATTCGTTTTATTCCAATGCAATGATTCAACAATCATTTAGCTAAAATCACAAAACTATTCATATGCCTTTGAACAAAAATAAGGAATCTCAATCTTTGATATTTTTGTCATCATCTAATTGTTTTCACATAGGCCCATTCAACGATGTAAAATATCACACTGTGATAAAACAATCAATTAAAAAATATCATCTAATTCCAAGTAAGAATTTATTACTTTATTTTATTCCAACAATTATTTGAAAAAAATATTTTTCAATAAATAAATAAAATTGATTTCCAGTTGGAATTGATTTTTTTACAATAATATTTTTTGGTAGAAAAAACCTTTTGAGCTAATTGTAATAAGCCTCTCTATTTTTTGTGTTAAAAGGGAATAAAAGAAAATAGTAAATAAGAAAGGCTTATAAAGTAATTTAACATTTTTGAAGTTTGGTGCGGCCACGCTCTTAGACGCATCCTAAAAGGTTTTTTTTAGAAGTCAATTAAAATGGAAAATTTATATATTAGGTCCCTAAATATTTTAGATAATTACATTTCAGTCCAATGCCACCTCTCTCTCATCTTCCACCCGTTAGACTGTATTTTTGCACTAGAAAATACTGGTGCTGCCCATCTCTACCCTCCACCCTTAAAAAATAATTTTTTTTAAATACACATCATTTTGTATGATGATTCAATGAGTGTATCAAAAAAATCACGAGTGCCACCCATCTCTCTCCCTCCACCCATTGTTACTGTTTCAAACATACTATTTTAATATTTAATTTTTTTATTTGCATTATAAAGGTAAAAAAGCCCAATTTATTTGTCCCTTTTTAACTTTACAAAAAACTTATTTTAACTCATCATTTAATTTTAATTTTTTTAACTTTTAATTTTTTTTCAAATATTCCAAAAATAGACAGAAAGTTAATGTTTTTTAACTTTGCCTATGTGGCATACATGTGGATTACCACATGGATGACACATCAACATTTAATATTTTTTTGAATTTTTAAAATTAAAAAAATAATTAGATGTTGACATGACATCCATGTGGCAATTTATATGTATGCCATATTAATAAAGTTAAAAAAACTATTAACTTTACATTTATTTTTGGGTGATTTAATAAAAAATATAATTAAAAAATTAAATAAAAGCTAAAATATTTTTTTTTTTATAATTAAAGGCCAAAAAGTTATTATGCCTAAACTAAGCATTACGAATTTTCATCAACGCTTTTGGATTATGGTTTGGTTTTCTATTGTTTCAAAATGATGATATTTTTGTTTCAAAGGCAATACTTTGTTGACGAAGATTAGACCTGTTTATGGATTGAGTTACATACTTAGACCAAAGGCTCAGCTAAAATTTGGAAGGATTTGGATAAAAATATTAGACCTAAAAAATGGGTTTAGACAAAAAAAATTAGACCTATTTAAAATATAGGTCGAGCTCGGGTTTGAACAATCAAGGCCCAAGCCCGACCAGACTCATTTTTAAGTTTATAATATTTTATATTATGTTATTTTTATATACTATGTATTTAGGACGTATTAAAAAATAAATCTATACTAAATATATAATACTACTCTAATGTAAATATTAAAATAATGTTAAGATCACTATATAAAAATTTTCAATAAATAAAAAATGTATAAAATTATTAAATATTAAAATAAGATAAATATTTTTTTAAAAATAATGAGCGGGCCTAAAATGGGCTTGAATTAGTCTTTTGCAAATATGGATGAGTTTGGATAAAATTTTAAACTCATATTTCAAGTCGGACCGTACTTGGACAGACATAAAATATGTTAATATCATGCTTAGATCCGGTCCAAATCCGACCCGACCCGGTCGATCAACATCTCAAAATAATGCGGTAACCGAGAAGGTGAAATGTTGTCATAATGCTTGGACTTTTCTTTTTCTTTTATAGGAATTTTATTTGGAGCGTGTGCGTGCATATATATACTTTTGTAATGTAAACAGGATCCTTAGTTTCCATTAGATACTCTGTTTTTCGAAGGAATACATTGAAATTTTGAAAGTCTATATGCTAAGATGTCAAGCGTGTGTTGTAAATTTATAATTTTTTTATTTAGTTTTTAAATGGGATAATTTATTTTTTGTCCCTCAAAACTTTGCAACTAGGTCCCCCTAAACTTTGCCCTCTAAATTTAACAATTAGATTCGTTTTGGTCATTGAACTTGAAAAATATAAAAGTTTGATGACATATCACTCCTAGATTGTATCACTTCATCACTTGAAAATTATTAAAAGGTTTATATAAATGTTCAAGTGATGATATGGTACAATCTTGGAGTGTCACCTATAGTGTTCTAATAATTGGACCAGTGGTTGAATCGGTCAGATCACTAATTCTCAAATCAATCGGTTTGATTGCTTCAACTGCTAGACCAACAATAATTAATTAATTAATTAAAAAATTATTAAATTGGTTCAACATGTTCAAATATTGGTATTTATCCCAATTTTCGATTTTTATCAATTTTTGAGCAATTTTTTATTCAATTGATTTAACCAATTTATTTGGATTGGTATATTGATCGGTTGTCGGTCCAACCGACGAATCTAGTCATGTTCCAAGAACACTGACCACATCACCAAATCTTGATGGAATCCAAGTTCAAAGTCAAAATGGATCTAGTAGACAAGTTCAGGTACCAAAGTGAACGAAAAAAAGTACAGGTACCAAAGTAGACTTAGTTGCCAAGTTCAGATACCAAAGTGAACGAAAAAAAAGTATAGGTACCAAAGTGGACTTAGTTGCTAAGTTCAGGGGCTAAAATTATACTATCCCTTTTTAAGTTATGAAGATGTGTTTGAGTACCAAATTGGTAGAATTTGTAAATGTGGAGGGTTAATTTTGTTGAATTGTTTATAATTAAGACCAATTAGATAGAATGTATAAGCAATTAAGGATTAAATGTGTTATGATACCAATTAAAAAAAGTCACAATATCATTTATGCTAACGATTTCATAGAGGATGACCAAAACAAAACTGATTGAAAATAGTAGTGAAAATTTTGATTTTTTTACAGTTTGGTGACTAAAACAAAAACATGCTAATGGTTGAATGACTAACAGTGTAATTTACCCTAATTTTTTTTGATGTATTTATAATTTTGATTCATGATAAAGATGTGTTTGAGGAAAAATTTGATAGAACTTGTAAATGTGGTTGGTTAATTTTTTGAATTATTTAGAATTAGGATCAAATTGATAGAATGTGTAAGTATTGAGAATGAAATGTGTTATTATACCAACTAAAAAGATCACATTATCATTTTCTTCCAAAATATAAAAGATAAAAAAACTTAATTAACAAAATTGATAGCTCTTGTAGTTTAGTAACCAAATCATAAACACATTAAATAGTTGAGTAACTAATGGTTAGATGTATTAATGGGCTGAGTCAAGCTCAGGCTTAGTGACGATATTAACAAACTTTATGATTATTTAAGCCCGACCCAATCTAAAATATGGGCCTACAAATTTACCTTAGTCCACAAATATTTATAAATGGCTAAACCAATCCTATTTTAGCTAGGGATGGCAACTAGTTGGTAGTCAATATACGAGCAAATGAAGAAAAAAGAGAAAGTAAAAAAGAAACAATGGATGAGGGAGAAGAAAGAAGAAAGAGAAAAAAAACGAGAAATAAGAGGGGAAAGAAAGGTGCCCAGCGGCAACCTTCTGGTCGGCCGTCGGCGTTTGAAAACTGGAAAAAGAGGGTGTCTCAAGATTGCAAAATGAGAGAGAAAAGTAGAGGGACTTAAACCGCTCGTATAGTTTAGTTTATTTTATAAATAATTGAATTGGTTTGTTTAGAATAAAAACATTTTTTTAATAATTAAATGTATTTTTTATTTAAAAATATTGAACTTACAAATATTTT
This sequence comes from Gossypium hirsutum, assembly GCF_007990345.1. Classification (NCBI taxonomy): domain Eukaryota; kingdom Viridiplantae; phylum Streptophyta; class Magnoliopsida; order Malvales; family Malvaceae; genus Gossypium; species Gossypium hirsutum. The sequence continues at coordinate 49,213,231 of NC_053440.1, forward strand.
ATTTGACATTAATTTGTTTTTCGATTTCAAAATTGGATTTTGCAAAACGAGTTAATTAGATTATTAACCGATAAATTGTCATTCCAAGTATGAAATTGAAGTATCGATTTAAATTTATAACACTTTATATTATGTTATTTTTATATATTATGTAATTTAGAACACATTTAAAAAATAAATCTATACTAAATATATAATACTACTCTAATGTAAACATTAAAATAATGTTAAGATGACTGTATAAAAAATTTTAATAAATAAAAAATGTATAAAATTATTAAATATTAAAATAAAATAAGTATTTTTTTAAAAATAATGAACGGGGTTAAAATGGGCTTGAGTTAGTCTTTTGCAAATATGGGTGAGTTTGGGCAAAATTTTAAACTCATATTTCGGGTCGGACCATGTTTAGGCAGACATAAAATATGTTAATATAATGCTTAGACCCAACCCACACCCTACCCGGTCCATTAACATCTCATAATAATACAGTCACCGAAAGGTGAAATGTTGTGATAGTGCTTGGACTTTTCTTTTAGACCCAGCCCACACCCGACCCGGTCCATCAACATCTCATAATAATACAGTCACTGATAAGTGAAATGTTGTGATAATGCTTGGACTTTTCTTTTTCTTTTATAGGAAATTTATTTGGAGCGTTTTTGTGTATATATATACTTTTGTAATGTAAACAGGATCCTTGGTTTCCATTAAATACTCTGTTTTTCGAAGGAATACACTAAAATTTTGAAAGTCTATATGCTAAGATGTCAAGCGTGTGTTGTAAATTTATAATTTTTTCATTTAGTTTTTAAATGGGATAATTTAATTTTTGCCCTCTAAACTTGGCAACTAGATCCACTTTGGTATCTTTACTTTTTATTATTCACTTTGGTACCTGAACTTAACAACTAAATTCGTTTTGATCATTGAACTTGAAAAATATAAAAGTTTGATGACATATCACTTTGAGATTGTGTTGCATCGTTACTTGAAAACTAAAAGGTTTATATAAATGTTCAAGTGATGACATGGTACAATCTTGGAGTGTCACATATAGTTTTCTAATAACTAGACCAGTGGTTGAACTAGTCAGATCACTGATTCTCGATTCAATCGGTTTGATTGCTTCAACTGCTAGACCAACAATAATTAAATGAATAATTAAAAATTCAAAAAAGATAAAAAAATTTTAAATTGGTTCAACATGTTCAAATATTGGTATTTATCCTAGTTTTTTTTATTTTTATTGATTTTGAGCAATTTTTTATTCAATTGGTTTAACCAATTTGTTTGGATTGGTATATTGGTCGGTTGCCGGTCCAACCGACCAATCTAGTCATGTTCCAAGAACACTGATCACATTACCAAATTTTGATGGAATTCAAGTTCAAAGCCAAAATGGATCTAGTAGACAAGTTCAGGTACCAAAGTGAACGAAAAAAAAAGTACAGGTACCAAGGTGAACCTAGTTGTCAAGTTCAGGGGATAAAACTTATATTATCCCTTTTTAAGTTATGAAGATGTGTTTGAGTACCAAATTGGTAGAATTTGTAAATGTGGAGGGTTAATTTTGATGAATTGTTTATAATTAAGACCAATTAGATAGAATGTGCAAGCATTAAGGATTAAATGTGTTCTAATACCAATTAAAAAAAAAGCCACACTATCGTTTATGCTAAAGATTTCATGGAGGATGACCAAAACAAAATTGATTGAAAATAGTAGTGACAAATTTTGACTTTTTTATAGTTTGGTGACTAAAACAAAAACATGCTAATGGTTGAATGACTAATGGTGTAATTTACCCTAATTTTTTTTATCTATTTATAATTTTGATTCGTGATAAAAATGTGTTTGAGGACAAGTTTGATAGAGCTTGTAAATGCGGATGGTTAAATTTTTTGAATCCAACCCAAAATATGGGCCTACAAATTTACCTTAGTCCTCCAATATTTATAAATGGCTAAACCAAGCCTATTTTAGCTAGGGATGCCAAGACTAGAACCGCTTGATGAATTTCATACCGATCCACTCTGAATTGGGAGTATTTTTTTTTCTTTTGAAAAGTGGATGCGAGGCAAGGAGAGGGGGATTTTTTCTTTTAGATAGTGGGTATGGAGTGGTTATGGTAATTTATTGTCCCACCCCGACCCGTTCCACTATATGAAATTACCATTTTATCATTGTATATATAAAGGGTAAACTACCAAAATAGTCATTTTTGTTTACCTTATGTTACATTTTAGTCACTGAGCCATTAATTACCATTAACGGTGTAACGGTAAGCTGATGTGACACGTTAAATCATCATTTCAAACAAAAATTTTAGGTTAATTTATACAATCGGTCACCATATTTTTTCATTTTAAGCAAATTAATTTTTTCTTTTATGTTATTTTAACTTTCCTTTTTTTTTTCTTTTTTTTTCCAGTCTCTTTTGCTTCTCCCTCTATTTTCCTTCCTTTTTCATTTATTTTAACGTAAATTTTCTATATTTTCCATTTGTTAAAACTAATTGCTATACTTTTATTTTTTTGAGCAATTTATATTTTTTCGAGCAAGGCGAGCTTGTGGACTAGTTTTAACAAATAAAAAATATAGAAAACTACTTTAAAAAATGAAGAAAGGAGGAAAATAGATGGAGAAGTAGAAGATAATTAAAAATAAAGAAAAAGAAAGAAAGTTAAAAAAACATAAAAGAAAATAATTAAATTGCTTAAAATAAAAAAAATATAGGGACCAATTATTGAATTTAACCAAAAATTTTCGTTTGAAATGATGATTTAACGTGCCAAGTCAGCTTACCGTTACACCGTTAAAGGCAACCAATGGCTAAGTGACTAAAATGTTACAACGCTATAACGTAAGTGACTAAAACGTAACATTTCAAACATAAATGACTAAAATGTAACCTGAGGCAAACAAAAATGACTATTTTAATAGTTTACCCTATATATAAATTATTAAAAGGGTGAAAATGTAATAACATAATATAGAAAAAAATCATATATTTTATGTTTAAATATATTTTATGAAAAATTATGTCTAAATATTTACTTGACTTTTAAAAAATTAAAAATATTAAAAATAAATAGCAAAATTTAAATTGAAGCGGAGTGCGGTAGGGTAGGGGATGAATGTATCCAACATACATGAAGATAGTAATAGTTTCCAAGATTATACATTCATAGTAGAGTAGGATGGGTGGTGGAACAAATTGTGCCAACTGTGAAGCAGTAATGGATGTAGTAATATTCGCCCTCACCTTGCTCTATTACCATCCATAATTTTAGCCTTACTCGTATTATTTTTAATTTTTTTAAAAATATATTATTTTAATTTTAATATTTCACAAATTTAAATATTTTTTCATTTATTAAAAAAATTATATATAAACATCTAAACATTTTATTTAGTTGACGTGAATATCTTATTTAATTTACACTTACAAAATAAAATTAAAATACACATAAGGTAAATAAATTTAAAAAAAAACAAAATAAATAAATAATAAATTAATATTACGTAACATATTAATTTAAATTATTAATTATCTTAAATAAATTAAAACTCTAATTATCCTAATTTAATTTAAATCATGATCTAATTTAACATGTATAAAATAATAAAATAATAATTAGAAGACAACAAAAACTAGAAATATGAGAATCATGTAAAACCCAATATTATCTATCAAATTTGAGAGGTCAAAACTAGAAATTAAATTATTATCTATTTTATTTCTAATGTTCACTCAAATTTGAATTACAACTAATAGATATACATAATCACATTCCAAATCAAATAAAGCTATTAATAATATTTCTTTTAAATAAATATTAATATTCACATATTTTAGAATTACAAATTGTTCGTGCATGGTACGCGTAAGAAAACTAATTCATATATATTACTCTAGTCAGCCATCTTTATAACAACAATTCTATAACTATCAAATTTTTAGTAAAACTGATTTTTTTATGTTTTATTTTAATCATTTTTGATAACTTTTCACTTATAATAGTAATGGCCATAGTTATGAACTACATTCTTTATTAAATTATTTTTCTATACAACATATTGTTGAAAATTTTAGTTATTTCATGCAAGCCTATTAATTATAATTTATTAAATAAAATGATCTTAATTAAAATATTTAAATTTCACATGAAAAATCTATTTAAATAATTTTTTTTTTTGTGAAAATGACTGATATTAATATTAACAGGCTCAAAAGGAGTAGCTAAAAGGCCACCAAAACAGACAAAAAAGAAAATCACAGCTGTCTAATAAAAAGAAAATTAAAAACTACGCCTAGAAAGTAACGAAACATCAATAAGCAGAAAACGCGTGGGCCTGCAACAAAACTTTTCAATCTCCATTATCAGCCACAGCAGGGCTCCATTTCCTTCGGTATTATCGATCAAAGACCGAGAGCCAGCAACGCTTTGCAAACAATATTAGAGATTCAATGAACCTTCTTTAACTCAAAGCGAACATATGGAACTTAGGTCCGTTGGCACCATCGTAACCAGTCTTCCTCCACCACCAGTCGCACAGTCTCTGGTATTCCAGTAACCCAGGCCCCACACACTTTCCGATGCCGACCTTCCACTGCCAAAATAAGGGCTGCAGCGTTAAGCGGACGGTTCACAAACTTGTAAGAGACTTCATCAAAGCCCTGGCGCAATCTATGAATATTATGAACAATCGACCTAATAATCGGTCTATCTTCCTCATTTTTAATCAGTTTTTTAATGACTGTCAGGGAGTCCCTTTTCACAATCAACCGTCGAAAGCCCTTCAATTTTGCGAGGATCAGCGCTCTTTCACAAGCTCATGCTTCCGCCACGAATGCATTGTCCACACCTTCCACCAGATAAGTAACTGCTTCTATAACTTCCCCTCTGTGATTTCTGGCTAAGATTGCTATTGTCGCAATTATTTCCTGGAATATACGACGCATCAAAATTAATTTTAATAAAACCATAGTCAGGAGGCCTCCAGACTTCATTTCTCATAAAAGCAGTAGAAACACATAGATTCTCACGAACAAGCCATAAATCTCGCTCATAGCCCCTGATAAATCCCAATAGTTGTGGCATAGAAAGCTTAATCCCCTCATGAACCAACTTATTTCTGTGAAACCAAAAACACCAAAGAGATAAAGCAATAAACCTTTTTTGTCGACCTTCTGCTTCAAGATATGCTTTAACAAAATTAGCCTTATAATCCAGGGAATCATCCAAAGGGGGAATTTGAACTTGCAACGATGTCCATATATTTTGAAGGACCCTACAAGACCCTAACAAATGCGCTGTGGTTTCTAGATCTTCCTTACACAGTGGGCATACAACCTCCTCACATAGTGTTCGGCGTGCCAAGTTCCCATAGTGTGGCACCATGTTATTGAACAATCTCCAAACATGTATTTTTATTTTCTCTGGAATATGTAAAACCCAAAGATCCATGTAAAAAATTTTGTATTCTTCATTTGTAGAGGACATGTGTAGATTGCTCTGTAAATAATCTGTAATAAGAACTCGGCACCCACTCCTGACAGTATACTCACCTGAGCCTTCATACTTCCATACCAACATATCCTCTGGTCGGCTTTCAGAGATGGGAATGGCAAAGATTCGATTAACAGTGTCATCATCCACTAGATTGTGAGTCAACTCTCTATTACAGGTACTGTCTTCTTCATTCATTAACTGATTCACTGTTGACCAAGGAGGCTTAATTTCAATAACCAGGATTCTGTTATTCTCTCTTCCAAGCAACCAGGGGTCATTCCAAATGTTGATACTTGCACCATTTCCCACACGCCACAAGATTCCATCACTAATCAGGTCCCGCGCACTACAAATACTCCTCTAGGTAAATGAAGGGTAAGAATCAACCTTTGCTGTTAGTATAGTAGAAAGAGGGAAATAACGGGCTTTTAAAACCTTGGCTAATAAACAATGGGGCTGGGTTAAAATACGCCACTCCTGCTTCGCTAAAAGGGCCTTATTAAACAAGAACAAATTTTTAAATCGCAGCCCTCCAAAACTTTTCGGTTTACACAGAACATCCAACGAACTCCAATAAATCCCCTTCGATGTTTTATTATTCATCCACCAGAATCGATTCATTATTCCTTCCAATTTTTTACATAATGACTTTGGCAATAAAAAACACTGCATAGCATAAATTGAAGTTGCCTGCAAAACCGATTTAATGAAAACCTCCTTATCCCCCATTGAAAGATAACACATACTCCACCCCTCCACCCGTTTTCTGAATCGGTCCACAAAGTTAGCAAAAGCCCACATTTTCCTCCTACCCACCATCATAGGCAAACCGAGATACTTTTCAGGATTTGAGGCCAGACGTACCCCTAATAAATTAACAATATCCTCATGAACACTAGAGACGACATTTACACCGAAATAAATGAGGGATTTTTCAAAATTCACTCTCTGCCCCGAGACCATCTCATATTCTTGGATAATAGCCCGAACCACTTCAGCTCCTTCACAGGAGGCATCACCAAAAAGAACGCAATTATCCGCAAAAAATAAGTGGTTGACCGAAAAATTCTCTCTACCTATAGGTGCCCCCATCATCATCCTTTTAGTTTTAGCTTCCTGAATGAGCAGCGAAAACCCTTCAGCACAAATCAAGAATAAATAAGGACTAAGAGGGTCTCCTTGTCTGAGTCCTCTCGATGGTGTGAACCAATCCCCGCTAGCTCCATTAATACTAACAGAGTACGTGACAGAGCATACACAACGCATGATAAGAACGATCCAATCCTCATGAAAACCCAGGTGCTTCATCATACCTGCCAAAAAATCCCATTCCACACGATCATACGCTTTCCTCATATCTAGTTTAAGCGCAAAATTGCCTTTCTTACCTCTCTTTTTCATTTTTAGGGAATAAAGTATCTCATAAGCAATCAGTACATTATCAGAATAAGCCTACCTAGAATAAAGGCCCCTTGAGCTTCATTAATACAAGACCCCAGTGTCCCGCTCATCCTCAATACCAACACTTTTGCTATAATTTTGTAAATGACATTACAAAGGCTGATAGGCCTAAAATGAGTCATGTTACTCGGTTTTTCAACCTTTGGAATCAGGATAATGCACGTTTTGTTAATAACACTCAAATCCTCTTGTCCCTGTAGAACGGATAAGCAAAAGTGGGTAACCTCAAGCCCAACAATGTGCCAATAACACTGAAAGAAGAGGGCCGAAAACCCATCCAACCCAGGGGCTTTCAAAGGCGCCAAGGATTTGACTGCAAAGGCAATGTCCTCCTCCGTAAATTGTCTTAAGAGCCTTTCATTCATACTACTAGTAACTTTTTCCTCTACTAAGCTAAACAAATGCTCATCCGAACCTGACTCTGAAGTAGAGAAAAGCTTACCAAAATAGTCAGAAGCTATTTGGAAGAACTCCTCAGTGGAATTAATACTTCTCCCAGCTCCATCTTCCAGTTCAGAAATTCTACAACGAAAGTGACGTTGGACAGCTACCTTATGAAAAAAGCTGGTATTACGATCCCCATTCTTTAGCCAATTCACCCGCGCACGCTGCTCCCAAAATAATTCCTCCTTTTCAGCTTCTAAATTAAGCCCAATTGGACCTTCATAATCTCAGCTAGAACTTCATCTGACGAATCTTGAGTGTAAAGATTCATTAATCTGTCTTCTAAACGGAGCCGATTCCTCCACTCCTTAATATTATTCACGTTGCTCCACTTTAGTATTTGAGAACCTATTTTCTCCAACTTACTCAGTACACCTCCAGATTCCTCTTCCCACCATCTCCTAATCATACCTTCAAACGCCTCTAAACACCACTTAGCCTCAAATTGAAAAGACTTCTCATACTTGTTCTGACGGTTCCATACTCCCCCTAGAGTATCCAGAAGAAGAGGGCAATGGTCAGAAAACGAGTGACTCAAATGTTCCAGACGATATCCAGGAAAAGTATTCATCCAGCTTAATGAAGCAACACTACGATCCAGACGTTCCCTTATATAAGTCGATGCAAATCGTCCTCGTTCCCATGTGAACCATCTGCCAATAAAGCCTAAATCATTAAGGCAACAATCTTCGAGAACCCAGCGAAAATCCCTCATTTGTCCAATTGGTTTGAGGCGACCACTATTCTTCTCAAAGGAATCCATAATTTCGTTGAAATCCCCCTGATCTTGATCTTGATGCAACTGGCGTAGCAAATTCCACGAATCACCTCTGCGTCTTCCATCTGGATGCCCATAGAAAGCAGTGAACCTCCAAACATTTTCACACTCATTATCATGAACTTCGACACCAATGTGATAGGAAGAGAAACTTTTAAGCTTGACCAACATATTTCCCTTCCAACCCAACGACAAACCCCATTTCGTACCAACTGGACTAATATCGATGCCATTCTCAAAATCGCACTTTAATCTTACCAACTCTATTTTCTTTTAACATAATTTCGTCTCTGTAAGAAACAAAATTCGGGGATTATTGGCTCTTAACTTGTTTTTGAGCCTTATATCTGTTCGTGGTCTCCCCAAACCGCGAACGTTCCAACTTAGGATTTTCATCGAGCCCGGCTGCTCTAATTTTCAGAGCTAGCCGAAACATTCATAGATCCAGATCCCACATTAGCATCCAACAGAACACGTGACCTCTCCACTATTCGCTGTCGCTTTTTCCCCTCAGACAACTCTAATGGCTCATTTTCCTCCTCCAAATTCAACTCCATTTCCCCCTGAACGATCCCATTTGTAGTCAAATTATCTATACACCCATCTCGCTTCTTAACAATTCTACCATCGCATTGAATTGGATCATGACCTAAATGAATTAGATTAGGATTCAAGTTCCTACCAGAATCCCTTGCATTACCATACATGATGCCTGCCAAATTTTCCTCACTATACGGAGATCCATCCATTGCCCGCAGCCACCTACTTACCGCCATATTCCGACGCTTGACCACAGTACGCAGCGATAAATCCCAGCCAAAGACTATTTTTGACGGTTCAATAGTCAGTCTAACAGGGTAGTAACTTTCCCCGTGCCCCAGTTTTTCGCAAATAAAGCAAAATAAACTTAATTTCTCATACTTAAATCTAGCATAAACCACCATAGATTTCCCTATCAAAACTTTCTTTTTTCGCTTCAACAGGGTAGCAACATTTAAACAGATACGAATACGCATATAATGTTGAATTCCCAAAGTCGGGATGGATGCATCATACTCAATATACTTGCCACAGAAATCACCAAACTGTTTGGCCATCGAGACACTCATCAGTCCCGGCGGTAAGTCGTGAACTTGAATCCAAAACTCCGTGTGATTTAACTCCATCACCGCTGGGTTCCCTTCGGCAGGTATTTTTTGCAGAATAAGTAAATGATTATTAAAAAACCATGGAGCCCCCGTAACAACCCTTTCAATATCGATCTCATGAAAAAATTAGAAAAGATACCGTTTTTCTCCTATCTCCGTTATACAAATCCCTCCTATTGGGTGCCAAAGATCTGCCAAAGTGTTGCGTAATGACGGGAAATGAACAACACTGTCTGTTAGGCACCGTCCCACCAGACATAGTTGATTAACACGACCCACCGCTCCTTCATCCTCTTGAAAAGCATCTTTTTCGTCATCCATCAAATTCAAATTCTCCATTGCTTCTTCCATCTCACCTTCTGCACCTTTTCAACCGAATAGAAAGAGACTTAATTCATAGAATGATCAGATCTGCAACTAAAAAATTGAAGAATCTTAGATGCAGAAGAAAGAAACGTGCCAATACGGCTGACAGAATCCCGTGCCAATACGGCAGACAAAACCTATACTTTGATTAGTTTTTTATTAGATTCATTGTATAATTTTTTAAAATACTAGATTGTATCTATTTAAATAATCTTCAATGAGTGGAATTAAAAACATCAATTCAATAAACTATTAACTTCCTCAATTAAATATGCTATTATGAATTTGAAACATAGTAAATTTATAAATTGATTACTTGAATTTAATAACTCATCGTAAATTAATTAATTTAATTGAACTTGTTAGATCTATAAATTTCATGATTAATCATGTGAAATAATGTAAAATAAAAAATACATAAAAACATTAATTTTATTGATTTGATTTCCACTCTCCTTTTTAACATAACACACACTTTCTTTTTTTAATGGAAATTCATGATGCGAATTATATTGTAAGTTTGTACCTATTATCATGCTGATGTATGAGAATCATCTCTCTATAACAGATAAAGTCTTAGTAGACAAGTGAAACTGTTAAAGAGAGAGTTAAATATATAAATTTAATTTTATGTGTTATAAATTATATAATGTATAAAAATAATACAATCTAATATGTTACAAAATTAAAAAACAATAAACTTAATCAAAATTTTCAAAAGAGTTTAATTTTTTTGCCCAAACCCACTTAGGGTGAATTTGGATGGACAGTGCGTTTACATGCGGTTAATGTAAAAACAACGGTAGCGGTGAGATTAGATACTGTAGCAATACTATAGCATGAGACAAAAAATAAACTAAACGCACCGCACCGCACCACACCCAATCGTCCATCCAAACCCACCCTAAAAGAGTGTTAGTATAAGAGATGGTGAGATTTGGACTGATAGTTGGATCCATTTACCTTAATTTTTAAGTGAAGAAGAAGGAAAAAATTCAGGGCAAGAGTGGGCTATGGTTTAAAGTGTACGTGAGAGGGAAAGCGTGGCACGTGGGAGATTTAAAAAATCTAGGGTTTTGGGGCAGTGACGGGCAGGAGAAAAGCCCCGCTGCCCGTTTTCCTCAGTGCTGTGTTTTCATCCCGCTTCCTTCCCATCATTCGAAATTGATTATATAAATACTCAAATCATCAAATCTATCTCTTCAATCCATAGCTCCCCCATTTCTTCGCCGATTCTCTCTCTCTCTCGCTCTCTTTTCAATTATTTCCTCTCATTCTTTTTTATCTTTGGGTAACCGCAAGCCAAAAAACACACAGTCACGCACACACTACACTAGGAAGAGAGTTTTCGTGAGAGAGAGAAACCCTAAGTTTTCTCTGCCGTTTCTGTTTTTGTGATTTTGAAATCCCCTGCTTGGAGACTCATTTCAGGTAACAATCTTTGCTTCAACTTTGTCTTTGCCTTTTCATCTCTGTTTTAGTATCAGATCTATGCTTCTTTACATGTATTTCAGTGGGTTTTTCTTAGGGTTTTTGGTTCAGCTTTAGAAATCACTGTTTCGTTCCGTCTTTCAAATCTATGGATCTCGGTCTGGTTTTTCTTTTTGTTTGTTTATCGTCTACTATATGTTGTTCTTTATTTTTGGATTGTTTGTTTCCCTCTGTTTAAGATTATAGTTTTTGTGTTACGGTATAGTTCTTTTAAATCTTTGCTTAGCAGAATACTGTTCGATTTATGTGATTGTGCAAACGGAAATTGAAGAACTTTTTGGTTTATTAAAAAAGACCCTTGAAAGTCTAATTTGTAATGTTTTTATTTCGTCTTATACCTTGAACTTCGAAAGCAAATAATAGAACAACCCCATTTCAAGGGGGGTAATGATCGGGAAAATTACCTTTGGACACAAAAGTTACTGCATGCACTCGAAATCTGAATATTCTTATTAAGTATAGGGATTTAATTGCGTTTTAGGTGAAAGCATGGTTTCACTGTTAAAGCGAGTTGTCACTGTTAGGCCTGCCTATCAACTTCAGTGGTGCTCGACTCTATGTTTAACTTAGTAAATGCTGGTCTATATTTGTTGAATAACTTGCATTGATCTATATTTGCTGGACAACTTGTGTGGTTTGGTAAGCTTATTCCATCAATATCTTCTCCAAGGGTCCCATCATGCTTAGAGCCTTTTGTGACCTTTTGACCTTGTTCAATTATAACTAGCTACAATCTCTATTAATGGATTTGTATCCTTGTCATCAATGCTGATTAGTGTTTTATGTTTATCAATTGCAGTGTAGTTAAAATGGCCATGGAGATCACTCAGTTTCTGCTGGCTGCCCAATCGGCAGATGCAAAAGTTCGGACAGAGGCAGAGGCTAGCCTTAGGCAGTTCCAGGAGCAGAACATGCCTGTTTTCCTTCTTTCATTGTCAGTTGAGCTTTCAAATGATGACAAACCTGTTGAGTCCCGTAGATTGGCTGGTATTGTGCTTAAGAATTCATTAGATGCCAAAGATGCTATTAGGAAGGAACAACTCGTTCAACAATGGATGGCAATCGACATTTCTATTAAGTCTCAAATCAAAGACTCTCTCTTGAGGACCCTTGGTTCATCTGTACCTGAGGCAAGGCACACTGCTGCTCAAGTTATTGCAAAAATCGCTTCAATTGAGATTCCTCGGAAGCAGTGGCCTGAACTCATTGGGTCATTGCTGAACAATATGACCCAGAAAGACAAGCCTGCAGCCTTGAAACAAGCTACCTTGGAAGCACTGGGATATGTTTGTGAAGAAATATCTCATCAGGACCTCGTGCAAGATGAAGTCAATGCTGTTCTCACTGCTGTTGTTCAAGGGATGAACCTAGCTGAACATGGTCCCGAAGTTCGGCTTGCAGCAACCAAGGCTCTGTATAATGCTTTAGAGTTTGCACAGACCAACTTTGAGAATGAGATGGAGCGGGATTACATCATGAAGGTTGTATGTGACACTGCCATGTCCAAAGAGGTGGAAATCAGGCAGGCTGCTTTTGAGTGTCTTGTTGCAATAGCGTCAGCATATTATGAGGTGCTTGAGCCTTACATGCAAACCCTATTTCAGCTTACATCAAATGCTGTAAAGGGCGATGAAGAGACTGTTGCTCTCCAAGCAATTGAGTTCTGGAGCTCTATCTGTGATGAAGAGATTGAACTTCAGGAGTTTGAGAGTCCTGAAAGTGGTGATTCTGGACCTCCACATTCGGGTTTCATCGAGAAGGCTTTACCGTCTCTTGTTCCCTTGTTGTTGGAAACTTTACTGAAGCAGGAAGAGGATCAAGACCAGGATGATACAATCTGGAATATATCTATGGCTGGTGGGACTTGTCTGGGTCTTGTTGCCAGAACGGTTGGAGATGCTATAGTGCCTCTTGTAATGCCATTTGTGGAATCTAACATTTTGAAGCCAGATTGGCGTTGTAGAGAGGCAGCAACTTATGCATTTGGATCTATTCTTGAAGGTCCAACTGTTGAGAAGCTCTCTCCTTTGGTACAGGCGGGTCTGGACTTTTTGCTCAATGCTATGAAGGATGGGAACAACCATGTGAAAGACACAACTGCTTGGACTCTTAGTCGCATTTTTGAGTTGCTGCACAGTCCAGCTTGTGGATTTTCTATCATTTCCCCTGAGAACCTCAAACGAGTTGTGGGTGTGTTGTTAGAGAGCATTAAAGATGCTCCCAATGTAGCTGAGAAAGTTTGTGGGGCAATCTATTACCTTGTCCAAGGCTATGAGGATGCAGGACCTAGCGCCTCTCTTTGGTCACCATATCTCACTGACATAATTAGTTGTCTGATTTCAACTGCTGATCGGACAGATGGGGGTGACTCCAAGCTCAGGTCTTCTGCTTATGAAACCTTGAATGAAGTTGTGAGATGTTCTAACATTGCTGAAACATCTTCTATTATAGCACAGCTACTACCAGTCATCATGAATAAGTTGGGCCAGACTATGGATATTCAGATTGTGTCATCAGATGACAGGGAAAAGCAAGGGGACTTGCAAGCCTCTCTTTGTGGTGTTTTGCAGGTTATCATCCAGAAACTTAGTAGCACAGATGAAACCAAAACAATCATACTTCAGGCAGCTGATCAGATCATGCTTCTGTTCCTCAAGGTGTTTGGTTGCCGTAGCTCTACTGTTCACGAGGAAGCAATGCTTGCAATAGGTGCTCTTGCCTATGCCACTGGATCTCAGTTTGAGAAGTACATGCCTGAGTTCTATAAGTATCTTGAGATGGGACTGCAGAATTTTGAGGAATACCAGGTTTGTGGAATCACAGTTGGGGTTGTTGGTGATATCTGCCGTGCCTTGGACGACAAGGTCTTACCTTATTGTGATGGCATCATGGGTCTTCTTTTAAAGGATCTTGCTAGTTCAGAACTTCACCGGTCTGTAAAGCCTCCCATATTCTCTTGCTTTGGGGACATTGCTCTTGCAATAGGAGAGCACTTTGAGAAGTATGTCCCGTATGCTTTGCCCATGATGCAGGGAGCAGCTGAAATCTGTGCCAAGATGGAAACAGCTGATGAGGAGATGGTGGATTATGGCAACCAGCTCAGACGTAGTATTTTTGAAGCTTATTCAGGTATCCTCCAAGGTTTTAAGACCGTGAAGCCTGATGTGATGTTGCCCTATGCCCAACATCTTTTGAAGTTTATAGAATTGGTCTCTAGAGACAATCAAAGGTAGTTTCATATTCTTTATTTCCTCTTTGGTGCACTGATGCTTAGCCTTTGGGATCATCTTACTTAAATATTTTTCCTTGTGTTGCAGGGATGAAAGTGTGACAAAAGCTGCGGTTGCTGTTATGGGTGATCTTGCAGATGCTCTTGGATCCAACATAAAGCTTTTGCTTAAAGACTGCTTGTTTTATGATGAATTTCTATGTGAATGTCTTCGATCTGATGATGAGCAGTTGAAGGAGACTGCAGGTTGGACCCAGGGTATGATTCAACGCGTCATGGTTTTATGAGCTTGAAATTTAGGGCTGAAGGTAAAAGTTGATACCTTGGTCTGTCCTTTTTGCTTGCTATAAAGCTGCTGTCCATCTAGTTCTGGTAAAGGTTTTGCATAAGGGTCGGGAACCGAAAGGGGTTTACTACATGTAGCTGTGCATTTATTATTTGCAGATTCGGGTTTTGAATTTATCAGGGTTTTCTTAATCCTCATGTGATTGGGTAGATAAAGTTTTAAGTGCTGGCATTGTTTGAGGCCTTTATGTGAAGGTGGTCCAAAAAAACTTGTGAAACAGTTTTTTTTTTTTTTTAATCTAAATGCATCCTCTACATCGGTGGCTTGTCGAGTTAATTTCTCTCCCTGATTGCTTTGGTTTAATTTCTCATTGAATTGAACAAACTGGATTGTCGTGTGATTCTGTAATAAAGGATGTATACATACATGAATGATCATCCTAAATAATTCTGAGCTTGCATGCATGTACAAGACAACTAATTATAACCATTGAAACATGCATCAGTGTAAGTTTGAAACAAAAAATTCTGACCTTTTTCAAAATTTTAAAATTCAAATCTCTGATAGTATTTTTCATTACAATGTATTGATAAATTGAAAGAATGATGATAATAATTTAATTTAAAAAAAAAATCCTTTTCCGGGTGAAAGAAATAATAGGGATACGATCACTGTGCTTAACGACAAGTACAATGTATCACAACAAAATTTAAATACGTAATGATATTATTACATTTACTCATTTTAATAGATTTCCCACAAATTTAGATTTTTTTTTCTCTTTTTTACTAATCAAACATTTTAATATTGGGGGCGTGGAAACTGTAAACTAGTGTGCAAGTGCAACAATAATTCTCTCTTAGCATAACATAATCAATCTATTCCCTTAATTTAACCAATATGTATATATATCCACAATTTATCCATAAAAAAAAGAACACTTTGACCAGTAATTTAGCTTAAAGCGACCTGGTCAGAGGTCAGCTAATTTGATCTGCTTCATCTTCTTTATATTATAATATTATACGATGATGATCACAAGGAAATTGATTATCCAGTGCGAAACCAATTTACCATGAAAAGGAATGTAAACTTCACCCACTAATTCTCATTAGAAAATTCATAAAACATGGATTAAATAAAATTTTCCAAGAAATAGCACCTCTAAAAACCTGCCAAGCAAGGAAGAAGACCCAACAGGGAACCTTGATGGAATAATATATCTTTTAAAGATTTGATTGCAAATTCTTTTCTTTAATCCTTATATTATTTTATTCATATGCCAAATTGTTCCTACATGTTTATCTACTACTTTATATATACATATGACAAAATTCAAAGCAAAACAAATTTTGCTCTTAACATCACAAAGATGATGCAATCACAAGACTTTACCCCTTCATGGCCATTGGTGAATTCAACTATAGATCAATTAGAACCCTACGGTTTTAATATGGGTGTCCATTTTGATGCTTCTTCTTCATTCCATACCAGTGTGGATTCCTTCTTCTCCAATGAAAATTTCCCATTTTCACCCTATGATTTTGATGATGATCTGCTTCGGGTCACAGTACCATGGGAGGATATTTCAGCCCCCTTGGCAGGGCTTGATTCTATGTTGACTGATGGGGTTGAAGAAAGTTTTCCTTTGTCCTCTCAAAGGCAAGATATATGGAGTCCTTGTCCATCTATAAGATCCAGCGAGGCCTCGACCGATACGATGCTATCGCCACTTACTATGCCAATCCTAGGAGAATATGCCATGGAAATTGATAATCAGTTGCCCTTATTTCATCTGCTCAAGGCTCATGGAGACGCTACGGAGAAGAACCAGACAGACCTTGCAGAGGTAATCTTAAGGTGTGTGAGTGAGAAAGGTAATCCAGTTGGTGAAACTTTGGAACGGATTGCATTCAATTTATCACAAGATATTCAAAACCAAAACAATTATTATCTAATGCAAGAGTCTAGCAAGAACTTTGAGGTTGCCTTCAGGACTTTCTACCAGATATTCCCATATGGAAGGTTTGCTCATTTTGCTGCTAACTCGGCAATCCTCGAAGCCATACCCAACGATGCAGAACAGCTACACATCATTGATTTTGACCTTGGAGTCGGGATCCAATGGCCTTCATTGATTGAGGCCATAGCAGGACATTGGCAACATAAGACATTGAGACTGACTTCAATAAAATGGGGAGATGATCACTCTCCAGGAGGTTTCAACACACAAGAATGCTACTTTGTGACCATGCTAGGTCCTTTGGCCTAAAATTTAAAGTTGAAGAAATGGGAATCCATGATTTGGTGAATGAGTTCATGGCAATGAAGAAACAAGGTGGTGGTACTAAAGAATGGTTGGCATTCAATTGCATGGTGGGACTCCCACACATAGGCAAAAACAAGAGCAGGAAGCTTGTAAATGAGTTCCTAGGCATAGCTAAACAATTATTGACAAGTTGTGGTGACAATGCAAGAACAACAAAAAGGGGAATTATAACGCTTGGTGAAGGAGATGCTTGTGAGAACCTTAAAGATGGTACAGGCTCAAGTTTTGGGGCATATTTTAATGCGCAATTGATGCACTACCAAGCTATTATGGAATCAATGGAATCCAACATGGCAAAGCACCTGGTCCAAGCAAGACTGGCAATGGAGTGTTTGTTTGTAGGGCCAAATATCTGTGCACAAGCTTGGTTCCAAAAATGGAAGGAGATGAATGAAACATGCTACTTCCAGGCAGGGACGACATTGGAAGGATTAAAGGTGAGCAGAGGTAGGGTAATGGAAGCTAAAGAAATGGTGAAAGAAAGGGGAAATTCTTATGAGGTGAGCATTGGAGGGGATTCTGGAAATGAGTTAACCTTGGACTGGAGAGGAATTACACTGGTCAAAGTTTCCTCCTGGAGAAATTAAAGCTAATTCTTCTTTTTAGTACTTAGATGTAAATTACGAAGACTAGAAGGATTGTTTATGTAAAAATAGTATAATTAGCGAAAACAATAGAACAAATTTCATTTCCATATTTTGTTGCTTGATTTGTTTTAGTGAAATTTACAAACCCCATTTAGCTCTCCATATTTATTTATTTTTGTCAATTTAATCCCTATTTTTAATTAAATTTGGTCACTAATCTTTTAAAACGAATCAAATATTTTTTAATGAAAATGTTGACTAAATCATTAATATTTTAATGATGTTGGAGTGGTAGCTTGCATGAAACTCTACATCTATTTCATATGTCACGCTAATAATAATTTAAACTTTAAAAATTCAAAAATTTTAAAATTGAAAAAAATATAAAATTGTTCATAACGATTCAAAAAAAAAAAGCATAAAGTATACATGAATTTCCATACAAGCTATCATGTTTAAAATTTAATATCTTAGTATTTGACTACTTTTAAAAGGTTGAGAGCCAAATATAACTAAAAAAGAAGAATAATGGTCAAATTAACAAAAGATCAAACGTTAAAGGATTAAATTTATCATTATACCAAAAGTGGATTAATAATAAAAATATTTCGTCGACAGCAGGATTCGAACCTGCGCAGGCAATGCCCAACAGATTTCGAGTCTGTCTCCTTAACCACTCGGACATATCGACACTTTTGATCTTTCACGAATATATTTTAAGAATAATCTTTTTCACTCTTGGCTCAAATTTGAATAAAGGAGTACCAAAAACCTAGAGAATGGGGGGATTCTCGAAGACGACAGACATAGAGTAGCTGATAAGTATACGCAACAGTGGCATCTGTAGCATCCTGGGAGTTGCCAGTCAACTGTATTTTTTGTGGAACTATGTATCTTTTTGCTTTTTTAATTCTAAAAAATGAGTGGTGATGGCTATGAATTATGAAGCTATCCTTTCCAAAGTTATGTTTTCCCTGAGTTCATGCCCAATGAATGAAACGGTTCAATTTTTAACATCCGAAAATGGGTAGTTAAGATCATAGCATTATTTATAAGGATTCTCCTTGATTCAAGTTTGTGATTACATATAGTGGATAGAGTCTTGAAATATAAAGGTGGTAGACAAGTTTGAATTTGACCCACCAAAGCTGACTTCTTTTGATGCTTGTGATAGTAATAATTCCCAATAGTCATGACACATGCTTCCTCTCAGTTGAGATATCTAACCAAAATTTATGTAATATTATGTGTTTCTAATGCTTCCATCAAGCATTATGAGTGATACATGATTTGATGGTTGTGTTGCTTTTTTGTTGTTGATAGTGAATCAAATTTCTTTTTGTTAAAATGCCTAAATTTGTTGGCTAACCTGGAACCTGCATATGAGATTCATTTATAAAATCTCCTTTGCAAGCTTGGTAAGATTATCAATTAAGAGGACCCCAATTACTTACTCTTTGTTCCAAGTGCAGAATGGAAATTGCATCACAAGTAAATCATAATAACAGGATGGTTTGCCAATTATAATGATCCAACTTCATTCTTACATAAAATGATGTAAAAAGTGGTCCATCATAGTACAGTATAAACTCATGTTGTTGCTTCTATGTTCCTCCACTGCAACAATGAAGTCTCTGCTGAATTTGGGATCTTATTTCTACATAGCAGACTGGAGACCTTGAAAATTTCTCTTCAGTAACTTTTAGAGAATTGGACAGGCAGGCCCTTACCAAATCTTTGTCTTTGTAAGCATTGCAGACATAGGTTATAAAATCTTCATACTTCTGCACCCCCAAAGTTTTTAGAGAGTTAGAGAAAGAAACAAAGGTGCAGGTGATGAGGAATACAGAGAGAAGAGGGACTAACATCATAGAGAGGTTGATTGTTCACTGTCACCCAGGGGACATATAAATGTTTTGGATAGAGATGATCAGTTTCAGTAGCATACTGCAGTAAAAGCTGCATTTACATTCAATTTGCATTTCTTGTTACTGATGTATGTTTGAAAAAAAACCTACCCCATCACATTAAATTAAACTCAACTACCTGCATATGCATTTTGCTAGAAAAATGTAAGGTGCTATTAAATGTAAAACTACAGAAAACTGTTGTGTAATTGATGAATTTAGATCTAATTGATTATGAACATCAAGTTTCATGTTGAAGAAGCTTGCCTTTCTTCCATATCCACTGTCATAGCAGTCCTTGATGAGTTTCTGATCCATACCGGATCTGGCAGAGCAGGCTTTCCACACTGCTTCCATACCGTCAGAGTGCTGATTATCCTTGATGGGAAGGCCTTGATTTTCAATACAGTAGATAAAGTTGAAATGCTTTCTCTGTGGTATTAAATACAGAGTTAAATGAGGAGTAAAGGATCCACCTACTTCTCTGTGGTAACCAAGTTCATTTATTTTTAAAACTTAAGCAAATATTGCTCTAATTTCTGATCATTTTAAGGAATCTACTTGCTTCCTTGTGCTAAAAGGAAGGGTTTTCAGGGACGAGAACAGTGACTTACCGGATCAGGCCAGATGCTGATGGCGCAGGCATGTATAGTGTTGAGGTAACATTCATCTTCACCGTGCTTGATTTACAAAAAAGAAAAATAAAAAAAAGTAAAAGGTGTTAAAATTACAAAGCAATGAAACTTCTGATTAGATGTTATGGAAGTAATAGATCTCAACCTGGCAAATGATGGTCTTCTTAGGTTTTACATATTGAGCATTGCCCCATGGAACTAGCCTGAGATTGATAATATTGAGAAGATCAGTGTTGAAGACCTTCACAAGTTGACTTACAATGAAACTCCGGCAATATGGACATAGAGACTCATAATACAGAGACAAATGAACCTTCTTTGGTTTGATATGAGATTGAGCTTTGGTGACATTGTTATCTGGAGAAGAATGAGATTGATAGATAAAAATGAAGTTTACAAGGAGAAGAAGGGAGAGTAACTTAGAAAAAGACATTTTCTAGGGTCATAATAAGCTCTCAAACATTTACATATATAGTTGCTTATGAATGATATATCTATGCCCCACAATTGCTTTATTTTGTATTAATAGCAATGGCTATGGTCCCCCTATTTAATCTGTCGAAATCATTTTTTTAAATTTTGAAAAATGATGATCGACTTTGAACATGAAAATTGGGGAGTCACCACCGATCTTTTATTAAGGTGTGATCGGCTCACCTTAAAAACGGTTTTGGTCTACGAATTTTGAGAAAGTAGGTTCGGGAGTCAATTACGCATGAGGAAGGGTTAGCACCCTCGTAACGCCCAAAATTGGTACCGAATCGACTGTTTAATGTCTTAGTGTCGAAACTTTGAAAAGATTTTGAAATATGTTCCTTTTATCTTGAATAAAAATGAATTAGATAATAAGGCTCACTTATTTAAGGAAATAAATTGTCACATTTAGTAAGTTTGAGTGCAACGTTTCAAATCCTCAAAATTAAGTTTGACTTTTAGAATCTGTACATTTTGAGAAGGATATTCGATTCTTTAGGTCAAATGAGAAGATCAAGACCCAATAAGTTAGGGTTCGATTTCACCAAATTCCCGAATATCGAATATTGTCTTTATTTTTGTTTGTTAGAAAAATCCTTGTCTTGAGAAAACAATACGTTATATCCAATGCGTTAGGACACCACGTATTGAATTCTTGAGAATGAGCTTTTTATTTTGAAATTTCTATATTCAATTTAAAAAAGGGGTACTCGGTTATTTAAATTCAACAAGGAGAATTGAAGCCCAGTAAGTTAGGGCACAATCGACTCGAGAATTTTGGATACCGAGTATTTTGAAAATTTAATGATTGTAGCGCTTTAATAAAATACAATTTTTTTTAAACGAGATAGGATTGAATAACAATATAATATAAAAGATAAATAGCAACCCAAACATATAATACATCAACATTAAATAATCAAATAAACTAATAATCAATCTTACAAATAACAAAACGAGAGTAATTAATATAAAAATAAATTAATCACAAGTAAATCGCCTAAAATAATTGGAGTGAATAAAATTTTGAAACACAAAAATAAAATTTGCACAAATTACAAGTTATGATGCATTTTATACGCATATATGTGTATTAATGAATAATAAATTGAATAATAATATATTAACATTTTCCTAAAAACGTATAATAAAATAAAAAAATACTATTGCATGATGAATTAAAATAGTATAACCAATAATATAAAATAATAACTTGTTATTTTAAACAATAATAATAGTAAAATTTAAAACTATCGAAAGCTAAATGTTAAAAGAATACTAAATTTTGATATATATGTCAAAATAGGATTAAACATATTTAAAATCTAATATTAAAAATAAATAAAAAATAATAATCAAAAACAAACACAGAGAACGGCACCGTTTAAATCTGGATCCAAGTGAAAACAAAAGCAAATATATGGTACAAATTAAAAATAATTGAAGAAAATCCAATCGAAATTCCACAAAACCAGAGGGACTCGTCGCGAAAATAAACCGAAGAACGAAAGCGCGCGGATCCTTCCCTCGGGTCGGGTCACCGTGCGGATCAGCCTTCAAACGACGCCGTTTCCTTCGTGGTTTAAAAAAATAAAACCCTAAGTTATTAAACATTTTCCTAACCTAAAAGAAAAATTAAAGAAAAGAGAGAAAAAACTCTCTCAGCGCCGTTCTGCGTTCTGGAAGCGTCCGAACGTCTCCGATCTCAGCCCCTACTCCGATGCCGACGGAGAGAGCCAGGATCGGCCTCAAGGTAACTCCCCCTCCCCGATCTCATTTATTTTATATATATATATGTGCTTATATATGTATTAATAACAAAACAAAGAACAAAAGAAAGAAGAACGATCGAAAAAAAAACAGAATCGCAAAGAGAGAAAAAAAGAAAACCTTTGTTGTATTGATATATATTTTTTACAATCTGTGTATTCTCTGTATCTGAGAGTGTTTTTTTTTTTACAATATGCGTGGGTCTTTTTTATAGCCAGAAGAAATAAAAAAAATGAAAAAAATCCCCTATTTTTACTGCTATTTTCTTTTCTGGTATTTCTGCTTTTTCCTTGCTCTCTCTGCTTTTGCGTTCGTTTGCTTGTCCTTTGCAGGTACGGGTACGGAGGCTCCCGTGGCACAGTACATGTGGGGAGAGAGGCGCACGTGAGGGGAGCGGCTCGAAGGCGCGGTTCGTGCGAGGGCAGAGCCTGCGGCGCCTAGATCTTCTGGAAACCCTAGAAGTTTTCTGTTTCTGATTTGGGTTTTCTGGTGTTGGGCCATTTGGGCCGATTTGGTTTTGGGTTAGTGTCTGGGCTAGGTTAATTGGGTTTGGGGGTTATTTTATTTGTAATGGACTATGGATTTTTTGTTTACTTTGGGCTCCGGGAAAAATTTGGGCCCTACATAATCTTTAGTATCTATCTTCATACAGCCATAAACCAAGGTTTCTGTTGTGACAATTTGCACAGGCTTTGCCTGGAAGCAGCCATATTTTCAAGTAAAACTTATTCAAACAAAACAAACAAAAGGATGTTGATCTTTCATTCATAGAATAGAAGACACTGTAAACATATCACATGTAACATGTCATATATGTAAAAGATATCAACAATAATGATAACTAGAAGCTGGTTTTATTACATGCAGTTGGTGAATTGTGAAGCAGCTGTAATGGACAAAGCACAAGTTCTGGCCCCTTTCAAGGTTCTATCCCAAGTTTGCAATTTCACTAGCATAGCATCCTGGATGTATTCTGTTTGCCATCTTATCATGGGTTGAGCTGACATTGGCTACTTGTGTTTTGCATGCTTCTGGTTTATTGTCACCTTTATAAGCTTCACAGACATATTTCACAAAATTTTCAAAGTCCTGCACCATGATATAAAATTATTGAAGTTACTTGTCCACAAATATGTTACTTCACAATCACACAAAGAGACAGAAACTCACATCTTTGAGTGGCTGATTATCCACCACCACCCATGGCACATACTCATGAGGTGGCTTTAGCTTTGCAGTCTCATTAGCATATTGTAGCAGAAGCTTAAGTCCATATCCAGAAGTATAGCATTTGTTGATTCTGTGAGCACTCATTCCCAGCTTTTCACTGCATTGTTTCCACATTGCTGCTCTGTTCTTGACCAGCGGTTTCTTTGAGCTTTGTTGCTCTGTGCAGCGAATGAAATCAAAGTGCTTTTTCTGCAACACAATACACTAATTGAACACAAAGATGAATCGGAATCTGAATCCAAATCCAAATAGGCTAATATGGTTTACCACATCAGGCCAGTGGTAGATGACACAGCTATGTATGGTATTTAAGTAGCATTCATCTTCTCCATGCTGCACATTGTTGCGAGGCATAAACATGAAAAATATACATTAATCAAGAAAATATACATTCAAATGAAGAATGGAATTCGAACCTGGCAATGGGGTTCATCGCCAAGAATGTCAGCATTGCCCCAAGGGACTAACTTTAGATTGACAATGGTAAACAGATCGCTGAGGAATACCTTTACAAGGTCATTTGTGATAAAGTCGGCACAATATGGGCATAAAGTTTCATAGTACAGGGCCAAAGTGACCTTATCACTTGTATTGGTAGGAGGCAATATATTAACCTTACCATTAGCTAAAGAGGAATGAGTTAGAGAAATAAACATGAATGGCTGAGCAACCAGAATAAAGAAGATAAATTGTTGAAGATAACCCATTTTTTAAAAAGCTTTTGTACAATGCTGAACCTCCATTATGAAAGGGCTTTTATAGTTGAGAATTGGGGATGATATGACTAACTATAATGCTTCTTTCACTTTCAATAAACCATGTAACAAGTGGATCCCGTTTATAGCTAGTTGATAGAGACAATCAACATCGTTTATGTATCTAATACAAGTTCGAATCACATGCAGTAGGTTGCGTGTTGATGACAAGTATGATTAAAAAGCAATTATTTTTGTCAATTTATCAATTATTTTTTAAGTTAAATTTAGCCGTTAACTTTTAAAAAATAAGTCAAATTGTTCTTCTTTAACATAAATGCTGACTAAAGTATTAATTTTCAATAACATATATCTTATATGTCATGTCAATAAATAATTTAAAAATAATGAAAAGATATTAAAAAAATTCAAAACTCAAATAAAATTATAAAAATTTCATAAAAATTCAAAAAAAAAAAGCATGAAGTACACATGGATTACCACATTGAAAATTTAATATTTTGGTTGGTATTTTCGTTTAAAAAAAACCAAATTGACTCTTTTTAAAATGTTGAGAGCAAAATTTAACTAAAAAAAAAGAACAAGGAACAAAAGACGTAAACATTAAAAGTTAAAATTGACATCATGCCTTAACCAATTTATATATATTTCTTTTACGTTATGCTTAGAGGAGAAAATGAATTGATTTGTTTTTATAAATTCCATTATTCTTTTTAAAAATCTCGGGCCTAGCAAATGGATACGAGGATATGAGCTCCAAAGTTTCTTCAAATATATAGAAATTAAAAAAAAAAATCTAATCATACCAATTTCGGATACATATCCATGTTCACACCAACACCTAAATCCGAATATCACATCACTAAGCACAACTCAAAAAGGTATTATTCAGATAGGCTATTTGAACCTACCTACGATGACCTCAATGCTGCTATCTTTACTCAAAAAAATGCTTCGAGTCTCAAAATTGTAAGGTGGAATTGGTTAAGTGCAGTTTTCAAGCATGAAAAGCAAATCCATATTTGTTAAATTGTGATTCTATCGGCAAATTCCCTTGAATAATAAGATTCTTTCATTTTTTCTGAGTAAGTTTAAATTGTTGAAACTCCTTTTTGTAACTCCTGAATTGGATGATGCTACTTGCCTTCTCGGTCACTATACATATGTAGTAGTCTTGAGCCTACAATCTGTAGGTGATCAAAGCAAATATTAACCTAAATGATGCAATTATTGGTGGAGAGAAAGATTGAAGGTGGTCTTCACATGTGATGTTAGCACTATTTGTGTAATTTCCCAAACAAAGTAAATACCACCAGCCATGGAGTATAATAGTATGAGGTGAGCATTGCTATATGGCAACTCAAGTTTACCATGCCGATTGTGTCTTAGTTCGATTGGTATAAGCATTGTTGTCAATGTAAAAGGACGTGGGTTCGAGTGCACATTCTATTTATGGGTTGGGAAGGGGCTATAGACAATTCTAGGCATTGCCTCAAAAGAACAAAATTTGGAATGCAAATCAATCCGATAACTGGGAGCGGAGCTATGAAATTTTGGTTATAAAATATAAAAATTTAAATATAATTCATACATCAAGGCATAAATATTTTTATACAAGTTAAACTTGCGGATTGATCTCATCTCTTGATAATGAGTGAATACTCTTGATCAATGGACCCAACGATGAGGTTCAAATAAATAAAATTTAAAGTGTGTAAATAATTTGTTTACTCAAAAATTTTAGGCATTATTCATGATTTAGCCTCTAAATTATACCCTTTTTTATTTTATTTTGGTACTTGAACTTTGCGTCGTTACTCGTTTTGGTACCTCACAACTAACGGTGTTAAAAAAAAAGTCAGCCAATCAGAACATGTCACATCATCGATATCATGGCAAGTTGATTGGTGATGCGGCGTGTTGATCGATGATGATGTGGCATGTAGACCGATAAAAAAATCATTAATTTTTTAAAATTTTATTTAAAAATGAAAACCTTGTAAAAATTACAAAAAAATGTAGAACTTAGTAAAAAATATTGAGAAAATTTTAAATTTTATTTAATAATATATGAAAACATGTAAAAATTATTTAAAACTATTAAAAAAGTTGTAAATTTTACTGGAAAAATTCTTTAAAAATTGTTAAAAATTATTAAGAATTATTAATTTCTTTAAAAAAACTGTAAAATTAATTATTAAAATAGAGAGTACAATATTATTGAAATAAAGAGATGAATGATTGATCCCTATGGCAATGATAGATTTCATGCATCATACTGTTAATTAGGCCTCCACCTCACTTTGTAGTGGAAATTTTTTCAATAAAATGCTTGTGAAGTTTTGGTAAATGACCTAAACTTTGAATTAAAAATCAAATATTAGAATATTGTTTTAAGAAGAATTGTAAAAATTATTGTAATTTTTAAATTTCTTATGACTTTCACCATTTTTAAATAATCTTTGCAATCTTTAATTATTTTTTAATCATTTTCACATTTTTTTCATTTAAAAAATTTATGATTTTTATAATGGTTAAACATATTAAGAACTTATAAAAAATTATATAAATTGTAATTTTTTTTACTAAGTTTAACAGTTTTGTTTTTTTTTTACACTTTAGAACTTTTTAATATTTTTAAATAGTTTTTTTATATTTTTTTATATATTCAAAACAAAATTTTAAATTTTTTTACTAATTTTTATAATTTATTTATAATTTTTGCAGTTTTTTTAAAAAAATAATTTTTTGACTGATCAACGATTGGTCAACGCAAGTCAAAGCGCAATTAATATACCATGTCACTAGTCACCTTGTCATGTCATCGGTCAATACACCATGTCACTTGTCAACTTGCCATGTCATCAATGATGTGGCACATTTTGATTGATCAATTTTTTTTTAAAATGTCGTTATTGTAAAGTATCAAAATAGAACAATAAAAACTTAAATACCAAAGTAAAAAAATTGGATATAATTGAACTATTAAATTGTAAATAAAGCCATAATTTTATAACAAATTAAATGCTAATGCCATCACTAGTTCTATTAGCATTCCTTATTAAAAATATACATGAGAGAGTAGGTATTTATGGGTTTGGTAGGGTTTAGATTTAGTTTTTTTTTAAAATTCCGAAATTTGTCTAAGTGATTTGTTTTATTATTAAAAAAATATAAAATAACTAATATTAATATAGAGTGAGTGAATATTTAGGATATTGACAATATAATTTTTTTAATTTACAAGCAGTCTTAAAAATTTAACACGTTATATATTATTATATATTATTTTTAAACAAGTTAAGCTCAAGCTGGGCTGGTTTGAAGGACGAGCGGAATCCAATAACCTAAAATAATTGGAAGGAAAGCCCAAAAATGCTTATGTAAACCAATTATGTTTTGGGTCATATGCGAATCCAATAGCTCAAAACAAATAGGCCTAAGCTTTTTTGTAAAACCTCTTCGGCCTTCACTCTTGTTATTCGGAAAGGACACACTATCCCAAATCTTCCCAGTTAGCAGCTGCTCTCCACCATTGCCGAATAGCTAAACTCCATTCCCCTTAACTTCACTAAAACCCTAAATCCTTTGAAGCAAACCTCCCCCCATGGCTTCAATCAACTTCAATCCCTTCGAAAGTTGGTTCAGGAAACCTCAAAACCCAATCCAACCCATCAACCTTCTCTCACTCGCCCACTCATTCCGCCCCAAAACATCCTCTCCCTCTCCCAATTTCGCTTCTATAAACTTCTCCAGCCCCTTCAACAAAAAACCCAAGAAACCCGACTCAGATTCCGACACCCCCGGACCCTACAAGCAGATGCTGGA
Organism: Gossypium hirsutum; assembly: GCF_007990345.1. NCBI lineage: Eukaryota > Viridiplantae > Streptophyta > Magnoliopsida > Malvales > Malvaceae > Gossypium > Gossypium hirsutum. Next base: position 49,241,429 of record NC_053440.1, read on the forward strand.
CCAGTTCTTTTGGGAATGCGAGAACCTCCCTGATTACAGGCACACTCCGGAGGTCGAAAAGATTTTGGATGAGGACCCCGTTTTCGAGAAGAAAGAGAACCCGACGGAAGAGGAAATTAAAGAGAATGAAAAATGGTGGCGTGATTTCAGGGCAAGTCCCGTGGTTCAGTTTTTGGCTAGAGCTGAGGAAATTGCTGACGAGATCAATAGAATGGAGCTTAAAGAAAATGAAGAGCCGTTCAGGAAAGAAGATAAGAAACTGTGGCAAGCGCTTCCACATGTGATTGGGTTGGATGGGAGGCCTATGCCTAGAAAAGCTATCAAGACCAGAGAAGAGAGCGATGATAAGTTTTGGGATTTCACGAAACAGTTCTTCTTTGGGCTTTGGGGGTTCCGCCAGAGACCTTATCCACCTGGTAAACCCATTGATGTTGCTCAAGCTATTGGGTATAAGCGGCTCGAGAAGCGTTACTATGACTGTAAGTTCGGTTCATGTATTAGTTCCGAGAGTGTTTTTTCGTGGTTTAGTTTCTATGTGGAAATGTACATTGTTGATTTGCCTGGCTCTGCTTCAAATTGCTTTAGAATTTTTTGAGTTATTTTGTGGATACAGTTATCATGAGAAGTGGAGGGTGGTACTACAAAGATCGACTGGGGCGCACCCGAGGTCCTTGTGAGTTAATAACCCTCAAAACAGCTTGGGGTGCTGGGATTATTGATAAACACACTTTTATTTGGGGAGAGGACATGGATGAATGGGCACCAATTCATATGGTTTATGGCTTGGAACCAGCAATAGCCACTTGGGAAGGTTTGTTTTTTTTTTTTCCTTTTTTTCCTTATGCTTTTCATTTTCATTTAAATCTTGTTTATTGTATCTGGAAATAGGTGCCCAAGGGTAAACTGGGAATCCTCTTTCATAGTTTCAGTATTGGCTGATAGGTATCACCTCGTTAATATTTTGTTAGCGTTCTTTGAGTGTAATAGCAAAATGCAGTACCAAATGGTATTAGTTATCCATGTTGAATACAAATTTGATGAACTAAATTCGAGGTGTATTGTCTTCACACGTGATTAAGTGATTTTTCTAGGAATTCAAATGAGCATGGGATGCAATTTCAACAAGATTAAATCCGTTTAAGATGCTATGATGTTTATGTAGTTAAGGCCTACCTTTAGTATATAATACAATACCTTTATTCTCCTGCTTTTTTTCCCATGAACTCCTTTTAAACATTGTGATCTATTGAATAAAAGATTCAATACTTCCAGGTTATCTGTTTCAATCATTTGGAATTGAGAGCCAAACCTCCTTTATACCGTTTAGGCATGATTTCTTTCATCTTGAATATACTGTTAAATGCACTATAATTAGATGAGTATTGTCCAGGCAACGACCATTTTCCTATGTACATCATCACAAAAATATTCTCAGAATGGTCTGATTCAGTTATCTGGTTGATTTACTATTGTTTTGTGTTGATCATCAGTTAGGCTTGGTGCAGCAGCAACAGCTTTCCTTCACAAACTTCAGAAAGGTATACCTCCTTGGGTTCCCCTTAAAGGACACGAGGAGAAAACTTATAAGCAGCTTCAACACGAAGCTATAGAGAGCAAAAGACGTGATTTGGCTGTTTTAAAAGCTAATGATGGCATATGGCCTGGTGTTAGAATACCTAGCCATGCCCTATTTCTTTGGGCTGGTGGCTCTGAAATGACAACTCTTTTGGAAGCTGATTATATGCCAAATAAATACATCTCAAAAGATCTTCGGTATTACGTCTCTTTTTTCTAGCCTACCTTATCTGGTTTTGAAGATATTTGTACATCATATTGCTGAAATTACATGTTTTTTATTTTTTATTTTTTTTTATGGTTATCATCTTATATATCGAGAAAAATGTTAATAATTTAGTTGCTTCTGTGAGGCAGGCAAAAGTTGGCTAAAGTTATCCCTGGGCTAAGGCCATGGGAAGTTTTAAGTGTTGAGCAAGCAATGGATGAGATTACCTATGGTGGAGAGTGGTATCGTGAACCTCTTGGTACCTACACAACTGGTCCTCCGTACATTAGACATTGGAATAAGGATGTCAAGGTAGGGTGTAATCTCTTCCGAGTACGGTGTTGGTCAAGTTGCAAGTTTGATAACTAAAGTATCTACCCTGCTTTCAATGTATACTAGTTCTTTTTATTGGGACGATCATCCTAGGAATTGTTAAAGATGCTTTTGTTAAAATAACATGTTATGGTAATTGTTAAAGTATCTATTCTTCTGTTTTAACCTTTGTTCTTTGTATACTTGCAGAGAATATTCCGAATCTTTTACAACCTTAGCAGCCAAGTTTTTAACAAACTAGACAGGACAGTTCCTGGTTTCAATGCAATAATGGAGAAAGTACAGGCTGATTCTGCTGCGAGGGATGCTAGACGGAAGGAGAAAAGGGAAGCACAAAAGAAAGCTGAGGCGGAAGCTATATATGGTCGAAGAGAGAATGATCCATAGCATAACTACCATATAAGGAAGTTAACTCTGATTGGTAAGGTCTGACTTGACTTCCTGTAGGTTCTATATTGATAACCAATCAACCCCATTGAATTTGATCTCATAAATCACCGAAAGGAGATGGTTTCTGATTCTTTTGAGAACGTAGGCATAGTTTTCGTTTTAAATGATATATGGTGATCAATGTTGAACTCTTGTACGGGATACACTTGCTTTTTTGACAACGTATTGATTGCAATGCTGATCAATGAAGATCCTGTTTTAGCATGTAAATGGCTTTTTGGAATATAGAAGTGCCTGCCTATGTATTGTTTAGAGGATTATTTCGAATTTGAGTTGTTTTACCCTTTCATTTTGGGGTTTGACTATCGGACATTGGGGTCTCAGACCGAAGGAAAATATTTATTTTATTTCTTGTTTAATATTAATAATAATATTAATGTTAGAATGAGTAGGAATTGATAAAAAGAAAGCAAATTTCCCCACTTGCTTTTATATAATATTTGTTTGGTTAAAATATTAATTAGTCCATGTATTCTTTGTAAATTTAGAATTTAATCCTTGTATTTTTATTTTTAAAAATTTAGTCCTTTTACTTTTGAGATTTCTAAATTCAAGTTTAATATTTATTTTTATTTTACTTTTATATAATATTTTAATAAATTTAACAATATTAATAATGGGATTGGAATTTTGATATTTGAAAAGTAAAAGTAATTGTTTAAGGGAAACGATAACGTTTTCAAGAGTATTTGCATTTCTGACAAAGGCGGTATTCGATGCCACCGACCATGTATGTATGGAAATCATAAAAATGCTTTGAGAAGGGCTCCAGCAAGCTGACACATGTCCACCTATTGTTGGGCCTTTTCGACTATTTACCCAATTAATCATCAAGATATTGCCCTCTCTATCAGTATTTTATTATTTTCAGACAAGGACGATTCTGCCCTTTCCTTTTTTTCCCCCTTCACCGCCTCTCAGTATAAATAACACCTATATCTCTCCCACCAAATCCCTTGATCAAAATCGTAGAAAAGATGGATGATGTTGTGCCTGAAGCTGATAGCTTGTTGCATCCCATTAATCCCAAGGGAGATGATGAAGCAGGAGCTAAACAACATGGGGAAGAGAAAGAAAGAGCTAATGGTAGTGGATTCATTAATCATCTCATCTCAAATTTTGTTACTGCAGGATCAGATGCTGATGAAGAGAGCCAAGCTAAAGAAGCTGAGAAAGAGACCATGAGCGCAGGTGCAGAGGCCAAAAATGAAGAGAAGGGAGGTGGGTTTTTTGATCAAATCATTTCAAACTTGGTCAGTCCTTTAAGTCCCAAAGCTGGAAGCATCAGTGCTCAAGGAAAAGCTGAAGCTTTTGGTGAATCTGGTTTGAGACCAGAGGCAGAAAAGGGTGGTGGAGGAGGAGGAGGGGTTATGAACAAAGAGGAGCAAACAGAGGATGGAGGAGGTATCATTGATAACATTGTCTCTCAATTGCCCACATCTCTTCCAGGTTACACTCTTTTACCATCATAATCACTTTAATCTTTTTTCATTTCTGGGGGGTTGCTTTAGCTTCAAGTTTTTGGATATTGATTGTGAGTGTCTATAATTATGAATAAGCAGCTGATGCAGCGCCCACCAGTGATGAAGCTACTATTCTGATTCACATCGTTCAAGATTAAACAACTGTTGTTGTCTTCTTGTGTTAAAATACATATTTATTTAAGTATTTTGTTTATTGTTTAATGTCAAAATCCTTTGAGACAATTTATTACAAGTGTTGGAGATTGATTGAGTCATGTGGATTTTAAATTTTGACAAAAAAATTATAACAATTTTAATAAATGAACTTAAATTTTTAAATTTAAAAAGCAAAAAGGACTAAACTTTTAAAAATAAAATTATGGATCTTTCAATTATTAGTCTATAATTTATTCAGAAAATAAATAATTTATCTAGTACGAAGTGTAATCATAAATAATAAAAAATATTTTAAAAAAATATTTATGTCGATAAAACATCAATGAGTGTCTTAAGATGCAAGTTTTGACATTTTATTTATTTATTTTTCTCTTGTAATGACTTGAAACCATTCAATTCCATTTTATATTCATTGAAGAATATTTCTTATTCTACACTTTGGTATTTAAAGATAACAGAGTTAATTTTTTAGTGTTTAATTCAGATTTTAAAGTTGATTAGATGAAAATTCATAATTAGGTAATAATATTAACAATTAATTTTTATAAAATCAACAATAAAACCTAAATTATATCACATCTATTGGATTGTATTTGACAAATTAAATGTAAATTTAAACAAGTTAACAATTAACACTAAATTTATTCGTTTTACAAAATTATGAAAATTTCAAACCAAATTATATTAGAAATTAATTTTCATCAAATCAACCCTAAAATCCAAACTGAACCCTAAAAAAGTAAGCGTACCAAAATATATAACTTTTATCAAATACATGTACCAAATTTAGCCAAAAATAACATAAGTACCACATTAAAAAAATGTCAAACTTGAGTACCAAATGATGAAAATACAAGTACAAAAACCATAAGTTAAACCTATATTGTATATGGTTAAAATATGTCAAAGTCCTTATACTCTTTATAAATTTGAAATTAAATCTTTGTAATTTTATTTTTAGGAATTTAACCCCTCTACTTTTTAAATGTCAGAATTCAAGTCTAACTATTAACATAATTAAAATTATTTTATTAAATTCAGGTTCAGTGCACCCCATATTTTAGTTCCATTATTACTAAGTGAGTATTTTTTTTTATTTCAAAATGTCACAGCAACAAATTTAACAATATTAACAATTGGACCCGAATTTTAAAATCTGAAAAGTGGAGAGATTAAATTCTAAATGTTAAAAGTACAGGACCTATAGCATATTTTAACCATTGTATATTCCCAAAAGAACTTGAGCAACTTCAATAAAAAAAAGAGGGGATAATGAACCCAAAATTTTATCTTTTTTGTGGCCTAATGGCCCATAAACATAGTTTTGTTCATGGCAGACGCCAAATTCATATTTGGATCGAAATCTCGATAATGCCCTCATCTATTAATATATGTAGCTATTAGGGTTTCTTGTTTGAAGACCCTAGCAAGACACAGACTTTGAGCAAAGCAGCCTCATTTCATTTCTCCAATATGGTCAGTTTCTTCTACTTTTCCTAACTTCGATCCTCTTACCTTTTCTTAACTATTTCATTCTTTGATAGTTATGTAAGTTTCATGGTTTGCTGCTTAGGCGATTCCATATTAGTTTGTTCAGTCACTGTTATTCAAAGTTTTCAGCTAGCTTTCTAAGCAAATGAATTGGTCTAAACTTAATTGATTTTTGAATATTTATTATATCTGGGTTTTCTGTGATTCACACTTTTCATTGTAGCCGGGATCTATCTAATTCCTTGCCTATTTAGTATAAATGTTGTTTTGATTGATTGGGAATGGGGGACTTGAATGGAACCTTAGATTCTTTACCTGCTCTTCATTCATTGTTCTGTTATTTGTAATGGGTAGACAAATTGATTCCTTATGCATTTCAGTTTCATTTACGATATGTTGTTCTTTGCGGTGTGTTACAGGCTAGAGGGTTGAAGAAACATTTGAAGAGGCTCAATGCCCCCAGGCATTGGATGCTTGACAAGCTTGGTGGTGCTTTTGTATGTCATCATCTTGATCCCTTCACTTCCATACTAGTTTACTTTTTTTTCTTTATTGATTCAGTTCTCATTTTTCTTCATTTTTTTGCACCCATCACCTTTACCGTTTTAGATGATGTTTTCGGTTTCCATATCTGCAGGCACCCAAGCCATCGTCTGGTCCCCACAAGTCCAGGGAATGCTTGCCATTGATCCTTATTTTGCGAAACCGATTGAAGTATGCTCTCACCTATAGAGAAGTCATTGCTATTCTTATGCAGAGGCATGTTATGGTTGATGGGAAGGTTAGGACGGATAAGACCTATCCAGCTGGTTTCATGGGTACGTGTACTATCTCTTCACTTCCTCAGCTGATTTTGTCAGTTGATTTATTTTATTTGCAGCATACAAACTAGTTAGTTGAATGAACTGTATTTGGCATGGTTACTCTATTTTCCACATGGCTTCAGAATCCTTCCTTCTGCCTACTCTTTTAAGAGCTACATTTTTTAGGATTTGAATGTTTTCTCTCTGCCTTTCTTAAATTATTTTCTTCAAATATGGTCTAACTGTGCTATACTACCTTCTGGCAGATGTTGTGTCCATTCCTAAAACAAATGAGGACTTCCGTCTACTTTACGACACCAAAGGGCGATTTCGTCTCCATGCCATCACTGGCGATGAAACCAAGGTTCGGATTCTCTATCTATACTTGTTTGATCTGCTTGTTCTGATCACATTTGTATGATACTACTCGAGTATTCCAACTTTCTTCATTCTTTTAGTTATTACAATATTATCCATGTGCCTTTTCGTATTTTGCAGTTCAAGCTCTGCAAGGTTCGATCTGTCCAGTTTGGCCAGAACGGTATTCCATACTTGAATACATATGATGGTCGTACTATCCGTTACCCTGATCCTTTGATCAAGGCTAATGACACCATCAAGCTAGACCTTGAAAGCAACAAAATTGTTGATTTCATCAAGTTTGATGTTGGGAATGTTGTCATGGTCACTGGAGGGAGGAACAGAGGGCGAGTTGGAGTAATTAAGAATAGGGAGAAGCATAAGGGCAGCTTTGAGACAATCCATGTTCAAGATGCTGCTGGGCATGAGTTTGCAACTCGTCTCGGCAATGTCTTCACCATCGGAAAAGGAACAAAGCCATGGGTGTCCCTTCCTAAGGGTAAGGGTATCAAGTTATCCATCATTGAGGAAGCTAGGAAGAGGCTTGCTGCCCAAAATGCTGCCTAAACTTTAGCATAAGACATCCAGATATGTATTGCTGCAGTAGTTTTTTCTAAAGATTAGCTGGAGTTGTTTATTTATGAAGTTGTGACCAAAATTTTGAGAACTATTTACTTCTTGCAATTTATCTTTTTTTCTGGGTGATGTTTCCTACTAACCACCAGGCTTTAAATTATCGAATACTCGGCCGTTTCATGAATATTAGTGCTTTTGTTGGTTAAATGAGAGTTGCTTCCATTGGGATGAACTCCTTCCCAGCTAATGCAATATTTGTTTCCATGCCAGTCATTTTCATTGTAAAGTAACGGCATTGCAACGCAGGTGAAATTTTATCAAAAGCAAGCTTGTGACATTATAGTTTATTGAGCCTCTTGCAGGTTTTTGCCAATCTGACAATAGGTTAAGCTTGTGAAATTTTATCAAAAGCATAATGTTTTTTTATCCAGTTCAGTAAATTAATTCCGTCTACCGATTTAGCCATTGGTCAAAATTGATTGTCCATGAGTCTAGCGCACTTGGACGGGTGAGGGTCGGATGCCATGACACTTAAGTAGTAGTTCTCTCATGGATTTAGTTTGTGGCAAGTGATCATTAATACCAATTATAACATTGATAGCACCGACAACAGGTTGCTTTCCTGTATTTTTCTCTTCTGATGAGCGTCCTAATAGCATCCTTCAAGCTAATACACTTCTCTTGAATGTCTTGTGTTGTCATGGAATTCACGAAGTTTTCTTGAGTTTCTTTGGCTTGTCTCCTTTCATTGGCGGGGTCTTTCTACCAACCCTTCATTATGGCATGCATGATAGCTGTGCGAGTGGTATTGAGTGGAACTTAAGAGTAAGGAGAATTCCACTCCCTTTTCTTACTCTGTGGCTACTGATATCTAATGCTTTTGCTATCATTCACTAGATTTCTCTGGCCTTTTATCTGCACGATGCATCTTGTCCTTCTGGGTTCTCTACCTACCAAGCAACTTCTACCTCTTTAGCCTTAGTATACAGCATTGCCTTTTACTATAGTTGATAAAGCCTGGTTAGCTGGGCATCTGCAAAAGCATAATGCATGAGTTTGTGTTGCACTCGTAATATGAATGCTTGAATAACCCACTCATCTTTTAGCTCCTTTACCTCTAATGTAGTTGCATAGAACCTTTTGATGTATTCCTTCTGTTGATAAGTTAAAAAGGGGTTGAAAAGTCAAAAATGGTGGGAGGTGCAATTGGCACCGAAAGAAAAAAAAATAATTGGCAAGTTGTTTAAAGTTGAAAGGGATAATTGCAATTTTGGTCCCTAATTTTTTAGGCCATTTGCAAGTTAGTCCCTGAACTTCAACTATAAATAGGCCTAACCATTTCTCATTTCAATCATCCCAACCAATCTTTCTCTCTTAGTTTTCTCTCTTCTCCCATTTGAGAATTCTTAAGGAATTCTATTTGTTTGTAATATTTTGGAGATAGTAAAGTTATCATTTGGTGTTAGTGCCCGAGGACGTAGGTATAATTTACCGAACCTCATTAAATCTCTTGTGTTCTTTCTTGTCCTATTTTTCTTTCAATATTTGAGGGTATAATAGTAGTATTTAATTGTGCTATTAAATTACTATAGAAGGGATATTCTGTCTAAGGAAAGACTTGGTATTTAAGAGATCCATGTGATCCACCTCTCTTCCCTGGGAATTGAACTTTGTGTGATTTTTTAGTACAATAATTTACACGCTTCCGACCCTATTGGAACAACACCTTCAACGTTTCCTCCTGATTTTGTTTGACATACCTCAAACTTGCTGATGTGCGAGAGGCTATATAATTACAATCAGAATGAGTCATAAAGTTCCTACTCAACTGGTCAAAGTTGATAATGGAACCTAGTGCCAATTAGTACCACCATCGCCTGACAGGCCCCTTCAATGTTGTAGGGAAAATTCAACACTAGATAGAATCTGACACAGTCCTCAGATTATGGAAGGCACAGAAATGGTTCAAGTGGTCCGCTAGGTCGGCAGAATCATCATATATCTCTGGAGATAGCTTCACCTTGATTGGGATTGTGTTTGATGAATAACTAGCGATACGGGATCATGAGCGACATCTACCCATTCAAAATCATTCCATGCAAGCTCGGTTAATTTTTTTGAACGGTTTAGTTTACTGATAGCTATCCATTATATTAAATGGATAAATGAATACATCTTAATAAATTATGTCATTATATTAAAATATGAAAATAAAATGTAAAGTTGTCGACAACAGCATGTAATATTATTGTTAAAATGATACAAGAAAATAAGAATTTTGAATAAAACTTTAAAATGCCTCCAATATAAAACAAAGGTTTCAAAACTCCTTTATATAAACATCCAATACGTGTATCTTTTCATGAGATACCCTTTCATAAGAATATATCTTTTAATAAGATACTTTTTATAGGGTTGTGTTGTTTTACTTTTCTAGATAGTAAAACACTATTACGTACCAACATTATAAACTACTAACACTTGGCGTTGATTATGAAAGGATAAAACGTTCTTTTGTGGTTGATGCAATAATCTTTAAATATTTATTAATCGACTTTCATGAAAATTTTGACATATGTCTTACGGTTGTTACCACCTTTATATAGATCATCAATAGTGTAATTTCTGCTAAAGTCCTTGAAGGATTTAGAATGCTAAAGCCATAAAGAAATTCACGAGAAATTGTTTAATACATTTGCATAAATATTTATATGAATTGAAATGATTTACACATGCGAGATATAAATTCAACTTGGTGATTAATAATTGAAAAAAAATTATAAAATGATCCAAGATACCCAGACGTATTTTTGTAGGACCATAATCAGAGTATTATGACTATTGTTAAAACTCCTAAAGAGATTACAAAAATAGTAATTTACTTAAAGAAATCATTTGCGATAACACAATTTTAGAAAAATAAAATTTTGTTTCGACATGCAGATCGAACACTTAACATTTAACATTTTTGTATACAAATGGACACATACTGAAAAAGATCCTAAAGGGATCAAATATGAAAAAAAGTATATCCATTGAATACCCCAATAGTTATAAAATCACTAGATGTGAATAAAGACAATTTATCATCATTAAGGGAATGATAAAGAAATAATTGGTTTAGCAATACCATATTGTAGTGCTATGAAATTATTGATGTATCTTGGTAATAACACATTCTATTAAATGTATGATGTGTCTTTAAGTGAAAGTGTACGAAGATAATGTTATATGTTAGTTGCAAGGATGATATATATTAAAGAAGATTCGTCAAAATATATTTCTCCAAAATTCTTTTTCACTTATGACCTTAGAAGAATGATAATATAAATGTTTAGTAAATCTATTTAAGTGGTCATTTGAAAAGCTAGTATTTAAAATTGAAATAATTAGAATCTGAGATATTATGTGATATTATTATAAGGGGAAATAAGTATGCGCTGGTCTTTTTTTCCCTTTGATCGAGGTTTTGTCCTACTGAGTTTTTTTGATAAGTTTTTTGATGAGGTAGCATATTAGGCGCATTAAAAATATGTATGTTCTTTTTCCTTTTCTAAGAAAATTTTCCCGTAAGGTATTATTTTTTTATCTTACTGAAGTTTTAACGAAGCATATTATCTATCAATAGATATTTAAAGGGAAGAGTTCGAAATATTTCTATTATAAAGTGGATGTTCTTAGGATAAGAAGTTTGATATACTTTAGGACCACAATATAATGTCTAGTAGAGGTGCAATTTTACATCATTTATAATTTTCATGTTTATAAATATAGTTTTTTTGAGAAGCATGGTAAAGAATCCATTGATGAATAAATGAAACACATACTTGGTAAAAGTATTATGGAGGCCTTTTTAGTAGGAGTTAAATTGCATTTTGCCCATTTTACTCTAAAAATGGACAAATTAATCCCTACATGTTAGATCAAAGAGTAAGCTGGTAATTTCTATTAAAAAGTTCATCTATTTCTACTATTAAAAATTGGCCTAGATGATAGAAATAACCAGACAATTACATGTGACATGCCAGATGGACCAATTTTTAATTGTAGAAACTGATGTAATTTTTAACAGAAAAATCGATTTTCTCTTTGATCTAACGTACATGTACTAATTTACTTATTTTTAGTAGACGAGACAGAATGCAACCCGACTCATAATGCAAGAACCTCCATGATAATTTCACCTACATACTTCTCTCTTTATTTTACTATCTCTTGTTCCTTTTACTTCATTTGTTCTTATTTTACAACAATATATATATTTCTATAGCTATACTTATATTTTTAATTAATTTTAAAATAAATAAAAATAAAAAGAGGCAGATCAAGTACCTACATTGAAAGAAAAAATCAGACTTGACCTGATTTAGATCAAGCTTTACCCTATTCGTCCTTGAGTATCTTTATGGAAAAGCTGCATCGTTGATGCTAAATTGACATCCTTTGGATTTATTAAGATGGAATTTTAAAATTATTGAATTTCATTAAGCCACCTAAATTAAATTATGTTATTACTTTCATTACTACAATTTATGCATAGCATGAGATTAATAGTAAAATTTGAATTAATAGTGGTCATAATTGAAATTTCAAAAAACGAAAAATATATGAGCTAAAATTGATCAAATTACAATATAGAAACTGAATACACAACTTATAGTTAATACAAAGACTAAGGGCAAATTTTGACCAATTAAACATGTATTCATTCTTTTCTCAATTTACGCATAGTATAGGGACTAAATTCGAATTTGCAAGTTTTAGTAGAGTTATAGCGGAAGAAATAGGGTTGATAGGTTGTAATGTACAGCAGTTAAGAGACTGCTCAACCAGAAATGCTTGCAAAGCACATGCTTCAGCCTCCTTTCAGTGGATAATGCCAAGCAGATTAAGCAAAAAAAGGTGATGCCAATTGCCCAGAGTATCCAATGACACACCATGCTTTTACTAACTAATCATCTTCTCTTTAGCTTAAACTAAACCTTAAATTCAAAGTCTTCACTTGGTTTTTAGTTTAGTTTAATTTTAATACACCATCTCATCACCCCCATTCATTTGTAAATGCCAAAATGTGAGGAGTGTCCACACAAACGCAAAAGCATTGAAAGAAAATCCAACCAACCGTCTGACTATGGCCCCCAACACCCCCTTTTTTCCCTTCCATAATTTTTTAATTGAGAATCTTTGGTGGTAAGCATACATGAGAAATGCAATGTCCAAAACATCTTGCCTACTCACTGTCGGTTTCTTCTCAATAACACACACATTTCCCCCCCTCTTCCATTGATTAATCGAAATTTTATGGTTCTAGTTGTTTCTTATCCCAATTATTTGGAATTAAGCGTCGTTTTTGGTCTTGAGGAAATTGCATACAAGTCTACTATGCGTTCTCTGTGGGGTTTTTAGAAAAAGAGAAAACTAGTTCAATTATCGGTTCACAGAAGTTCACTCAAAAGCCGATTCAATCTATTTTTGAGATCATTTTATCAATTGATTCCTGAGCAGATCGATCCAACTTCAACAATCTTAGTTTATTCTATGTATAATATTTTTCAAATCATACAAGAACAGTCAACATGTATATGTTACGTCATCACTCATCACATGTTTAAAAATAAAATCAAATTATTTAACTAAATTAGTGAAAAGGAAGTTGGCATTAAGACTGAAATACACATTTCAAAAGGCAAAGAATAAGAAATGATGAAATTATAGTAGAGGAACTAAATTCATGACAAAAATGCGTAGTACTAAAACTTTCTATGCAATTTCACCCTCAATTGAAAATTGTGTTCATATAGGGAATTCTAGCATGATAAAATTCTCTCTCAATTATATAGTAATTGTTACTTTGCAGTGTTAAAGACATGTTTTGAGTAATACTGGAGCAAAATCTAAGCAATACCCTACTTCCTGAATCCTAACTACAATGTTAATAATAATTTTTACTTGCTTTTGTATACTGTCTTGATAATTGTTGTTATCTGCCGTGTCGTATGCATATAATTTGTTTTTCTGACCACCATTAGTTTAATGGGCAACGGGAAGTTTAGGAATTGAAACCCACAAATCATTGATATTTATATATAAATATGTAGGAAATAAAAGAAGCTGAGGAGGAGCTACTTGAACAACCCAAAGATGGAGAAGTGGAGAGGGTGGCTTCGCTTTGAACGCTCACTTGCTTTTCCAACTAAATGTATACTTTTAAAGGTCACAAAGCATCTCAGGCCGAAGGCTGAAGGTAAATTAAAAAAAAAAAAAACCCTATTAGATTCTATTTCTATGCTAATATATATGTGTGGTGTTGTATGTAACCAAAGTTGAAGGCAATAATGACAGGGAAAAGGCAGGGGCTGCTAGGACTTTACAAGGACTTGGAGGGTTGTGGCGAATATGAAGATATACAAGTTATGTGGAAGATGGTTCATTCTTCTTGCCCATCAACTGCCCACAAAACCAGAAGAACCAAAAGGCCTTATTCTTGGAGGATCAACTTCTGTTTTAGGCCAAGCTAACCCCATCAAGGTTTTTGATTGAGATGTAAATAATAGCAGCCAAGAACAGATTTTGTTTGCTTCCATCTTTTCTTTGGTTAAAACCCACTTTTATGAAATGTTTAGAAATCTGAACCGGAACTCGTCGGGAAAAAAATATATTATACAACCGTTATGCTACGAAGACAACTCCGTTTCTTTCCTTGAAAATATTTTTCGGAAAATAGATTGATTTTTTAAAAATAAAAATATTTTCGAGTGCTTAGATTATCTGTAAAATATTTTCTATTATTCGATAAATTTCTTGAAATTATTTTCTAAATTAAAGGTTGTTTTTTATTTTCTAAACATAAATATGTTTGTTACAAAATATTATAATACAATTTCCTTTTGACTATGAAGTTTATTTTATAATAAGATAATAGTTTGCGATAATCAATGTCAGCTATGAGTGTACATATTGACACATTAGAGTTGTAAAGAATAAATGAAGCTAAACATTATTTAAACAATTACTTATATTTATATAATTAAAATATTCATATTTTGTACTAGTTTAAAACAAGTCATAAGTCCTTGTATTTTTCGTAAATTTAAAATTTTGTCCATATACTTTTATTTTTGAGAATTTAGTCCTACTTTTTAGATATTAAAATTCAAGTTCAGCTGTTAGCACTATTAAAAATATTTTTATTAAATTTAGGTTCATTATAACGTCATTTGTTAATTACATGACTATTAAGTGAGTATTTTTTATTGAAAAATGTGACATCAACAAAATTGACAAAAAAAATTAACAATATTAACAATTGGACTTGATTTTCAAATCTGAAAAGTAGAGGGACTAAATACTTGAAAATAAAAGTACAAGGATTAAATTCCAAATTTGTGAAGAGTACATTGACTTATTGCATATTTTAGCCTTTATCTATAAAACCTTTATTATTAAAATATTTATAATTGTAATAAATATTTATTATTAAAATAATATTAAATATTTTTCAATAATATATGAAGAAATATTATTTAAAATTATCATTTTTAAAATTTATTATTAAAATAAAATTAAAATATTAAATAATTTATTAAAAAAATAAATTATATTGAAAATTTATTTTATGATTATTAAATATAAATAATTAAATATGTATGTTTAATAATATTGAAAATTATAATATTTTATATTAATAGTTTAATAGTTTTCAATATTTTTAAAATTAAAAATAAAATTTTACTATTCATATAATAATATTAAGCTTAATTTAAGTTAATTTTTATATGAAAATAAAAATACCTATTACTTACCCTTTTCAAGAGGGTAAGTCATTTTAGAAGAAGCTTTTGTTATTTGTTTATACAATCTTACTAGGAAATATTACAAAGCACACACAAAGTTCAGAGAGGCCTTTTATGCATGTCGTTCCTCTCCCCTAAAATGTTAAGATGGTAAAGCTACTAAAGGGGTTACTGCAACAACAGTTTATTGTTGTCCACATATATGTCTTAGAACATCTCCTATGCAGCGCCACCCTCATGGAGAAGCATTTGATCAAAGTGCCACACTCCTGCAAGTCAGACCAAGCAATTGCCCTCGGTGATTAGTGAGAAATGGAGAGGACTTTTTATGTAGTGAATGCAAAATTGATCCAAAGAGAATGCTTACCGTGGCCTTTCCCAACAAGCCTTAATTGAGCAACATATTCTGATATCTTCTTAATGGCTTCTACCTATAAAAATTTTAGATAGTCAAAGCACAACTTTATTAGAATCTATGTTGCTTAGAGTCTTTATTTTTATTAAAATATCGTGTTTAGACTTGTGTTACACATGAATACGAGTATAAGACCTTCAAGAGTCCTCCAAAAGTATTGTTTTTGGTTATTTGAAAGAACCCTTTTTGATACTAAGAGAAGAGTTGAGAGACTTGTGCTCACCTGCTCAGACAAGAACTCACTTTCGATGAAATCTGCCACCTGAGGGTCATTGTTTTGCTCTGCTACCTGTTACTCATCAAGAATAAAGAGTACAACCAATGAGAACTAAGTTACAGGCTTATTAGTTAAACACCTTGATCTACATCTATGGCTCAGAGTTCCAAAACAGGTTAGAGCTGTTAATAGTACTCTGTTTTCAGGTTAAGAAGTATTACATTGTGCAGGCTCGGAAGCTTCTCGTTAATCAACTTCTCCAACGACAATGCTAATTCCACAGCTGAATCAGAGGTATATACAGCAAAATATTTTAGCTCTTGAAAGTGTGTTTTTTTTGGGTTTGGATCTCCAATAATTTCAAAATCCTTAACCAAAGTGATACTTTTTCTTTAGATAACCGGTTAATTCCATCAACTTCTTAATGATTTAACATTCACAACTAATACTACAACACCATATGGCAACATAGACATCTGACAAGTATTATTTAAAATGAAAAATTATAAAATATTTAAAACATTATAAATTTATAAAAAATAAAAATATTAAAAAAACTATAAAAATTCAAGAAATAAATTCTATACATATCATAAAAATAATAAAAACCGAAAAATCAGTGTTTTTATATTAATTTTTTAAAATTATAAATAAAATAAAATTACTCAAGAAAATGCATTAACCTAAACAAATAGATGTTCATGTTAACATTAATTTATCTAGGTTTATTATGCAAGTGAAATAAAATAGTTAAAAAAAATATTTTTTTAAAACAATTAACTTTTTAAAAATATATAGTACTTTTTTGAGAAACGTGATATTATTAGAAAAAAGTACAAGTTAGTTAACGGTTTCGAATTTTAAGGGCTAATTAAGTAAAAAAGAAAAAGTCCAAATTGCAAATTTCAGTGGCAAATAAATGAATAAATAAATAAATAATAACCTTATCTAACACTAATATGAAGAGGTGCAAAATTATGAGAAAATATTTTCAAGCATGAAGCCACTAAATTAGTGAGAATAAGCACAGTGGTTTACCATATAATGCATCTCCTTTCTCTGCATGTTCAAACTCTGAAAGGGGCATCAGTATGGGGTGCAGTTTTACTCTTCCTCCACGTATGTTCTATTTATACATATATATCAGTTCAACACAAGTATAATAAATAAACCAGGCAGGCTAATAAACAATTCTCTCTCCTTCATTAGATTCCTTGACAACCTGATTGCAACAACATCAACTATTATTCATTAGTTACAAAAATGAAGACATTTGGGGAGTTTTTCTTGTGCGTGTGTGTGTGTGTTTTCTTACTTGGTTAAGCCTTTGAGAGCAATATTGTCTCTATCGAAGTAAGCATACAAAGAGTGGTACACATAGGACACGCTGTATTCCACACTGTAACACACAAAAATAACCTCAAATAAATCTGAAAATCTTAGCATGCACTTAAAAGCAGCGATTTAAATAGCGGTCTGTTACCGAAATAGCGGCCGTTATATAGCGATAGCGGCACCGTCCGAAACCATTACTGCAGAAACCACTATTATATTTTACAATAAGTTGTGTGAATTTTTTTTAAAATTTACGATCGCGATACCCGCAATGACCGCAATAGCATCCGTTATGTCCGCAACCGCGATAAACGTAATTCGACCGAAAACGCGGCCGCTACCGCAATTTAAATCCCTCCTTAAAAGATTACAGCAACAGTGAAGTAGGGCACTGACTTAATTTGCTCGTTGATTGCGGCCTTACAGTCATCTGTATATTTTTGGCGAGCAAGTGAAACCTGAGGAGTCACTGGAATATCAAAATCCTCCTTCTTGAACTCTTCAAATGGCTGAAACACTACCCCTGTAAGTGCAAGGTTTTCAGTTTCCAAGGAAGCAGAAATCCCAGAAGCCCTTCCATGATGTTTCCTCGGCGGGAAGAAACTCGGAGCAGATGATAATGCGAGGAACATCCAAAGGGGACGAGAACATGAGACCGAGCTCAAAAACATAGCTGTGACTATGAGGAGATTGGATTCTAAGAACTGGGTCTTTTACAGAAGAAAGGTAGTTGATGGAAGATGAGATTGAAGGGGGATACATCATACATAGAAATATGGCATAGGTTGGGGGAATATTCCTGGAATTCCAGAGTGGATGAGGATGGTTTTGGAGCGTCTGATAGGAAATGGGTAGATGATGGTAGATGAAAACACGTACGCTGGCGTGTGCCGAACTCGTGGTCTATCCACTCCAACTTGCTTTTGTGGAAATAGAAATTAGAAAGGCCGAAAATATCCTGTCCACATTGTAATATTTGGGCATTTTACCAAAAAAAGTCCTCCCTTTTTAAAAATTACCGAAATGGGCCCATTATTTAATTATTTACAGGAATGGTCCATTTTTCGGTAAATCGCGTCCACGTCAGTGCGATGTCAGGGGACGCGCCAGGAAATCGCGTCCACGTCAGCGCGAGTTGATGACATGGCAACAAATCACGCCCTCTAGGACGCGATTTGCTGCCACGTCAGCAACTGGCGCTGACGTGGACTCGATTTCCTGAGCCACGTAGTGCGTTCCGGGGGACGCGATTTTGCCGTTTTTCCCACGTTAGGTTTTTTTGGCTTTTAGGGCTTAGGGTTTAGGCTTTTTAGGGTTTTTAGGGCTTGGAAGAAATAATTTCGAGTTGACGTTTCTGATCAAATAGTATAAAATCGCTTCTAGCAGGATGCTATTTGAGAAGAATTTGTGAAATCGCGCCCTCGTGGACGCGCTTTTGCTACAGTAGGTCATGGAAGAAATAATTTTTTTTTGACGTTTCTGAGAAAATAGTATAAAATCGCTTCTAGCAGGATGCTATTTGAGAAGAATTTATAAAATCGCGCCCTCGTGGACGCGCTTTTGCTACAGTTGGTCATGGAAGAAATAATTTTTTTTGACGTTTCTGAGCAAATAGTATAAAATCGCTTCTAGCAGGATGCTATTTGAGAAGAATTTATGAAAATCGCGCCCTTGTGGACGCACTTTTGCTACAGTAGCATGTTTGGGCTAAGGCTATAAATTAGACAGAAAATGTTCTCAGAATGCATAAGTTACAGCAGAAACAATTTAGAGAGGCTAAGAAGGTTAAAGTTTCAAATATGAGTGAACGTATTAGTGGTGTTATTTACTACGATGGTGAGGTTTTCCACGTCGAGAATGGTGTTGTTTTTTTGTCGGAGAATACGGTGCGACTGGTTTTTAACCAGAACATAGATTTGACAGAACTTCGTAAAAGAATTAGGCGTAAAATTTTTGGAACGATGCCAATGAAAGTTCTGTCTATCATGTATCGATTTTGTTCTTCTATTGATCCGGTGACATATGACTCGTTCGACATAAAAGGTGCTCGTAGCTTGGAGGCAATGGTGTAGAATCATCTTGCTAGTGGATCATCTTATATTGAGTTATATGTATAATTTACATCGCCAACTGATATACTTGCGACCGGTGTTTGAGATGTATACACGGACCCTGACCGACACTCGGTTAGCGGGTTACAAAATACGGAACAACCCATGTTCGGTAGCGGTATTGAGTGCACATCCCCCGCAAGACACTCTGTCGGTGGATGGGACATGTACGTCGGTGGGTCGACGTTTGATGCTGGAAATACGTACTGGGGAACGGCATCAAGTTCTAGTGGGTGGCAATCTACATCCAATTGGGGACGTTATCAAATGCCCAGAAGAAGGGATGATGTACTCCCTACGACGTCAACCGGTGAGGGGACCTCGTACGCTGCAGATGATTGTGGGTTAGAAGATGACTCTGATGTGGATCCACCTCGAGAGCCCGGGCCGGATGGTGCAGAAGTTGGCTTATTTTCTGAACTGGAGCCTATTCCAACAGAACCTGAAGATGCTAAAAGGAGTTCAGATGAATAAGAAAATCCACGATTCAGAGCATACTCACCTCCAGCCCACATGCATAATGTCGATCTGTCCGCAGATGATGCGTTAGAGTTTCTAGATCTACCACACCAGTTGTGTGATCATATAAGTTCGGAGGTAGATTCCCGGTGAATTTGAAGTTGGTAATCAATTTACCAACAAGGATAGTTTTATTGGTGCTTTGAAACAACATAGCATAAAAAACGACGTTAACTACCACATCGTTAAATCCAAATCTGATAAGTTTGAGGCGAAGTGTGCGGTCCAAGATGGCATATGTTCATGGAAAATTTGCGCCTCGTTAAGGAAAAGGACAGGGTTGTAGGAGATTAAAAAGTATTGACAGTTTCTGAATAATACTTTTATTATGCAATGTTGCATTATTTAATGTACTGGGTTTATAGGTGTTTCACAAGATCATCCCAAGATGGATTCAGCTATGTTAGCTAGCTTGATATTGCCCACGGTAAAAGCAGATCCCAGAACTTCAGTGCCAGTGTTAATTGCCAATATCTGTAGCCAAATGGGGTACACACCCTCTTACCGCAAGGCTTGGATAGCTAAGCAGAAGGCGTTGAAGAAGATGCATAGTAGGTGAGACGCCTCATATAATGAAATATGGCAGTGGTGTCAGGTGCTAGAGAGATATGTCCCAGGTGCCATCACAGACCTTAAAACGGAACATGCGTACTACAACGGCTGATTGCTATGTGGATGCCAAGTGTTCAAACGCCTGTTTTGGACCTTTAAGCAATGCCGAGACGCATTTCCATACTGCAAGTCGTTGGTACAAATTGACGGTACCTTTATGTTCGGTAGATATACTCATCGGCTATTGCTTGTAGTGACACAGGATGACGGTGGAAGAATTCTTCCGATTGCATTTGCAATAACACTGGGGAAGTCGTCTGATGACTGTGATTTCTTTCTCTCTAGGTTAAGGAGGCATGTGTGCCCCTAACCTGATATCTGTCTTATTTCAGATCGGGGCGCCGGTATACTAGCTGCATTTGATCGACAGGAAAGCTTATGACAGTGCACACACCATAGATATTGCCTAAGACACGTTGCTTCGAACTACTACAGGCAATATCCATTTAAGAGCGAACGACGATAAGTGACCAACATGGGTATTTAGTCTATATCTGTGTTATTTCGTTTGCCAATTTGAATTAGTTTTATTGGTAGAAGTGGTATAAATTATTCGCTATGATCTTATATTGGCAGGGTATGAAATAAATAAAGATCATTTTCATGAGATGTTGGCAATTTTACGTTCAATTAACAGAGAAGGGGCAGACTACCTTTGTAACATACGTTTTGAATAATGGGAACAATCATACGACGGTGGCCTACGATATGGCCATATGACGTCGAACCTGGCTGAATGCATCAATTCTGTTCTTAAAGGAACGCGCCATCTACCGATAACATCGGTTGTTAGAGACATATTTTCGTTTGGCGGCGCTATTTCCAAAGCGAACAGCAAGTTATGCAGGCCAGATGTAGGGAGGACATGTATGGTGTAGTAAGGTACTTCAAGAAATTAACAAGGCCAAGGCGAGGGCAAACACCATGTATATAGTGTGTCACGATCGAGATAATTTATGGTTTCGCGTGACAGAGTTTGACAGACCGCACCAAGGGGTTGTTGGCGGGCAATATCGTGTACACTTGCGAAATAGGACTTGTGACTATGGGATGTTTGATGCACTTCGTTATCCATGCGTGCATGTTATTGCAGCTTGTCAGAATCTCCGTCTGGATCCGATGAGTTATGTGGACGAAGTGTACAAATTAGAAAACATGTACAACGTCTGGAGACACGTTTTCCCACCGGTCCCAGATGAACGTAAGTGGCCGCCCGTATCTCTTGCTCCTTTTAAGCTGTTACCGGATAGAGAATTATGTCGCAAACCTAAGGTTCGACCTTGCTCGACTAGAATACGTAACAATATGGATATCCGAGAAACAACCAGTCAAACGAAGTTGTGCGGATGGTTTAGGAATCCAGGCCATACAAGTCGATCATGCCCTACTCGCAATAGTTGAATGTAATTGTAAAAAAAATTAAGTTTGTGAAATTATTAATTGATAAATTGTATTAATGGTTAGTAAAAATTATCAAATTATATAAAATTATTAATTGTTAGTACCAGTCAAAACATTTTTCCAAATCTAGCATTATGTGAATGTAAAATTATTAATTGATAAATTGTATTAATGATTAGTAAAATTATCAAATTATATAAAATTATTAATTGTTAGTACCAGGAAAAAACATTTTTCCAAATCTAACATTATGTGAAAGTAAAATTATTAATTTAGTTTAGGGTTTTTAATTAAATTAGGTTAGGGTTTTTAATTTAATTAGGTTAGGGTTTTTAAGTTAAAGGAGTTAGGATTTTTAAGCTTAGGGTTTAGGGTTTTTAATTTAATTAGGTTAGGGTTTTTAAGTTAATTAGGTTAGGGTTTTTAAGTTAAGGGGGTTAGGGTTTTTAAGTTTAGGGTTTAAGGATTTTAATTAAATTAGGTTAGGGTTTTTAAGTTTAAGGTTTAGGGTTTTTAATTAAATTAGGTTAGGGTTTTTAATTAAATTAGGTTAGGGTTTTTAAGTTAATTAGGTTAGGGTTTTTAAGTTAAGGGGGTTAGGGTTTTTAAGTTTAAGGTTTAGGGTTTTTAATTTAATTAGGTTAGGGTTTTTAATTTAATTAGGTTAGGGTTTTTAATTTTAGGGTTTAGGATTTTAATTAAATTAGGTTAGGGTTTTTAAGTTTAGATTTAGGGTTTTTAATTAAATTAGGTTAGGGGTTTTAAGTTAAGGGGGTTAGGGTTTTTAATTAAATTAGGTTAGGATTTTTAAGTTTAGGATTTAGAGTTTTTAATTAAATTAGGTTAGGGTTTTTAAGTTTAGGTTTAGGGTTTTTAATTAAATTAGGTTAGTGTTTTTAAGTTTAGGGTTTAATGTTTTTAATTAAATTAGGTTAGAGTTTTTAATTTAATTAGGTTAGGGTTTTTAATTTAATTAGGTTAGGGTTTTTAAGTTTAGGGTTTAGGGTTTTTAATTAAATTAGGTTGGGGTTTTTAAGTTTAGTGTTTAGGGTTTTAAATTTAATTAGGTTAGGGTTTTTAAGTTAATTAGGTTAGGGTTTTTAAGTTAAGAGGGTCAGGGTTTTTAAGTTTAAGGTTTAAGGTTTTAATTTAATTAGGTTAGGGTTTTTAATTTAAGGGTATTAATGGTTAGTAGAATTCTCAAATAATATCAAAAATTTTTATTTTATTACATCAAATAAACTTTTATTTTATTACATCAAATAATATCAAATTATTCAAAATATTTATACAAATAAATTTAAATACGGCAATCAATGTCTATGCCTGGGGGATTCAGTGCCACATGGCGGCCGTCAAATAAATTTAAATACAGCATCTGGTTGTCGGACTTGGGACGATGATCCACCTTCAAAGAATAGTGTATGTGGAGGTGTTTGCATCACGAACGACGACAGTGTTTGAAACTCATACGTTGGTGGGGATTGGTAAAAAGGAGAGCTCCTTGACAGCCCCTCTTGCGATCCCTCGACATAACAGGAAATGGAGCTAAGTCGAGCATTTGGCTCCAACCTGCCATAGGACTCGGAAAAGGGTACATACAAGGGTTAGGATACATATAAGGGCTAGGAAACGCACCTGACATCATCTGAAAAGGCAGTTGCGTGGGTATTATCAGTTGAACTGCTGCGTCAGGTGACTGTGTCGGTGCTCTTGTTGGGCCTGGTGATTGCATGGCCGCTGATGATGAGCCGGGTGAATGTCTGGGCCTCGTTGAGGGGCTGTCTTCGTCGTCTTGGATTTAAAGGCCTGCACCTTTCCCTTTCGACATGTATTTGCCGCTGCCTCTCCTCTGGCGTCAGTAAATACGGCTTTCCATGGATCCTAAACCATGGCATGTATTCTGGAGCGCACGCTAACTCCGGAACGATGATTGGTTCCCGAGTAAGAATATATTCATATCGATCTTCCCATATTTTCATGTACTCGGACCAGTATCTCGTCCAATCCGTATTCAATTGCCGAAGGTCGACTTTGTGTTAATTGTCAAACACCTCAGGATCCACAAGAATCGGTTGTCTACATCCAAACTGTCGTAGCATTCTGTCTGTCTGGTGAGGCTCCACAGTTGCGTAGTTGATCAACACGACTTTCACGTCCCAATATTGTGGATTTTGTAAGAACTCTTCAGGGATTACTGCCCGAATTACCGGATCCTCGTATGGTGTCTATTGAAACTATATGAACATGATAGAAATATTAGTTATATACATAATACTAAATACTAAATACTAAATATCAATCGACTA
Organism: Gossypium hirsutum; assembly: GCF_007990345.1. Taxonomy (NCBI): domain Eukaryota; kingdom Viridiplantae; phylum Streptophyta; class Magnoliopsida; order Malvales; family Malvaceae; genus Gossypium; species Gossypium hirsutum. The sequence continues at coordinate 49,265,577 of NC_053440.1, forward strand.
GCGAATGTATGGAAATATCTATTTTATTTAAAACTTACTTGTGCTTCCGACCGTTGGTCCAATAGAAGCCGTATATCTTCAAGAGAGGACGTTAATCGAGCATGACTTGTCGGATGGTTCCACCTAATTAAATAAATTTTTAGCATACTTTTATTTTTAAAAATCTACATAATAATTGTAAAATCTAATATAAAATTTACCTCGTTATGAGTGGGAATGTATATGGGTGGTCCACTCGAGAACGTAGAAATAGAAAGTGAAACCGTGCCCACGACTGCAGTAGTGAAAGGCAACCTTCAATTTTTGCTTTCCTCGGTCGCGTCGCCCCACACATCTCCCAATATAACGTTGCTAAGACGGCAGACCCCCAACTCAATTCACCGGCTGCTCTAAAATCAACGAGTTTTAGCAGCCATCTTAGATGTACGCGGCTCCGTGACGTGTCAGGCATCAGATAACCTCCAATTAATTGAAGAATGTATCTCCGAGCATATCGGATTCTTTCAATTTCGGTTGATTCTTCATCCAGATCAGGGAATGTGTCACGTAACCAGCCCATCTCGATCTTACCTCCCTCCATTTTCTCCGGAATAGCGGCCAAAAGCTTGTAGCACACCCCCCAATCGCCAGATTGGGCAGACCCGGTGACTGGGCTCCCGTGCACCGGCAATCCCAATTACAGTCTGACATCTTCTAGAGTGGTAGTGCACTCTCTACATGGAAGATGGAATGTGTGCGTCTCGGGTCTCCACCTCTCGATCAACGCTCTGATTAGTTTCGAGTCCACCTTGCATCCCCGGCCTACCGTCGCCACGTGCCAAAAACCCGCTTCCCGCAGGTAGTTCTCTACCAACGGTGATGGAGGAGCATGCATATTCTGGATATTGCATTCCAATACCCGATCTACAGACTTTTATAACAAATAAAAAATTAATAATTATCTAAAAATGCATAAATAAAAAATTCTTAAATAATATTTAAAAATTAAATTTAATACTTACCTTTTTCATTTGTTCCACCGATATGTGATGCTTATCAAGACGAGTCAATTCTCCGACCATTGCTGAAATCGTACAAATTTTTATGGTTTAAAAAAAATTTAAAAAATATTTTTAAAATTATTTAAAAAAGGGAGTTAAGAGAAACTTAAGAGGAGCTTAAGAGGAACTTAAGAGAATTTTTGAAGAAAACTGAGAGGAAATTGAGAGAAAATTTGAGAGAGGATTAGTTTGTGAAAAAAAGGGGTGGGAGTATTTATAGTTTTTTTTTTACCGTTGGGGGGGCAACGGTCAAATTTTTGACTGTTGGAGCACTGTTCACTCGCGGGTCAAGTCGCGTCCACGTCGGTGCGAGTTGCTGACATGGACGCGATTTCCTTGCGCGTCCCCTGATATCGCGCTGACGTGGACGCGATTTGCCGGAAAATAGACCATTCCGGTAAATAATTAAATAATGAGCCCATTTCAGTAATTTTTTTTAAAAAAGGGCTTTTTTGGTAAAATGCCGCAATATTTAGCGTCATCAATGAGCTGTCTCCAAGTGAATTTAAGTTTTCTCAGTTGCACGAGTGTTTCAAGAAAACCCTACTCGCTCGTTCTTTGGTTCAGACAACTGTCTAGGAAGCACATATAGCCTTTGATAATATCCGTACGATGTTTGTGCGAGTGGAAGTTAGTGTAAGCATAAAAAAAGGGTCAAAATTTGCTATTAGACCTTGTATTTTGAGTAATTTGTGTATTTAGTATCTGTACTTTAATTTGATCAATTTTAGTCTCTATACTTTCGAATTTTGAAATTTTAGTCCTAACCCAATGGTAGTATTTAAATTTATTTAGTTAAATTATGTCATTAGTCTCGTATTATGCTTGAAGTTATAAATTTAGTCCACATTCACCAAATGAATCATTAAATTTTAGTCTTAATACAAATGAAAATCGTTAAATCCATTAACTGATTTTTTGTGAGTAATATGTGAAAATAACAAACAGACATAACATTGCACATGTGATAATATATTTGACATATCAAATTTTAAAAATAATAGAGCTATCATTTAATTAGAACTAAAATATTCAAGTTCTAAAACTATAGAGACGGAAAATGACCAAATTAAAGTACAAGTACTAAATCCACAACTTACATAGAGTATAGGGTTTAATAGTAGAATTAGACCTAAAAAAATGTGTCAGTACGTTGGGTTAAAATGAAATTATAAATTGTTGAGTATGAATCATATTTCAGTCAAATTTGAGAGATAATCTCCCAGTTAAACTTTGTTTATTTGTTTCATTCGAACTTTGATTAGTCCAAATTATTTTATTATTATTTGACCTATGAATTTAACTTATAAATAGGATCTTTTACAATATTATAAAATACATCCATTAAAGATTAGAACTTATAACACTTTTTAGAGAATTTTGTGTTTACATTTTAAAGGTTCTTTATTTTTGGGTTTTGGGGTTTAGTTTTTATCTCCATCTTTTGTACTTTTTGTTCTTTTGCCATTAAATTAAAATTATCTTTACTCGTGGTTTTTATCCTTCTTGAAGAGGTTCTTCCGTGTTAAATTTGTGTGTTCAATTTCTAAATTTCTTCCGCTATTTGTTTACTTGTTTGTTACTTAATAGGGTTGATCCCCAACAAGTGGATCAGAGCTAGTTTAATTTTCGTAGATTTACTTGTTTAGAGATGGCAGCAATAAGGTTTGATATTGTGAAGTTCGATGGTATCACAAATTTCAATCTATGGCAAGTTCGAATGATGACAATTCTAGTTCAAACTGGCCTAAAAAAGGTCATTACCGGGAAAAAGCCTGAGAATCTAGATCAGACAGAATGATAAGATCTTGATGAAAAAGCCCTGTCTGCATTTCGATTGTGCCTTGCGAATAGGGTATTGCAGGAGGTATTGATAGAGAAAACCTCATCCGCCTTGTGGAAAAAGTTAGAAACTCTTTATGTGACTAAGTCTCTGGTTAACCGTTTAGTGTTGAAACAACTTATATTTACGTTTCGCATGAACGAATGTGAGCTTCTTAAAGATCACATTAGTTAATTTATTACTCTTTTGAATGATTTAAATAATGTTGAGGTTAAAATTGATGATGAAGCTCATGTTATGCTATTATTGTGCTCTTTACCCTCTTCATACAAGTCTTTTAAGGAGACCCTGATTTATGACAGAGACAAACTCTCATTCCAGGATGTGAAGGGTCATTTGTTGAGTAAAGACAAACTCGACAATGAGTTTGGTTCGGATAACAAGGTAGATAAGTAAGCTTCTGTTTTGATAGCATCAAAGTAGATTGTTATAAACTGCAAAATAAAAGCGCTGTTGAGAGTAACGAGGAATATGTAGTTGGTGCTAATTTGGCCAACGAAAGCGGTGATGATTTATTGTTAGTGTCAACGAGCGATAACTCTGAACTTAGGTTCGAGTGGATCCTAGATTCGGGATGTTCTTTCCACATGTGTCCCAACAGAGAATGGTTCTCCACATACAATTCAGTTGAAGGTGGAGTTGTGCGCATGTGAAACAATTCATCTAGTATGGTAATCGGTATTGGTACTGTTAAAATTAGGATGTATGATGGGATGATTAGGACACTTATACCTGATTTACGAAAGAATCTCATCTCATTGAGTATTTTAGACTCGAAAGGTTGCAGAATCAATATTGAGCCAAACGACATTAAGGTGTCTCGTGAGGCTCTCGTTTTGTTAAAAGGTAAAAGGATCGACAGTCTTTATATTCTGGAAGGTTCTACAGTGACCAATGAAACCAAACATCCTTCGTTCTTAACAAAGTTGAACTCAACTCGTTTGGAGTAGAGACAACTTAGTCATAGGAGAGAAAAAATATGACCGTTTCGTTGAAGAGAGGTTCTCTTTTAGATGCAGGTTTTGAAAAGTTAGGGTACTGTGTTCATATAAATCAAACTTGGGTTAGTTTTGATTTGGCACTAAGCTTCTAAGCACAGATTCGACTACGTTAATTCCCTACATAGTTCAAGATAGGCCCGTGGCGGGCTTTGGCAAAGATGACGTTGTGGAAATACGAGTTAAGGTGGAGATTTGTTGAGTATGACTCATATTTCACTCAAATTTGAGAGATAATCTCCCAGTTAAACTCTATTTATTTGTTTCAGTCGAACTTTAATTAGTTTAGATTATTTTATTATTATTTGACCTACAAATTTAGCCTATAAATAGACTCTTTTACAATCTTAGAAAATACATCCATTAAAGATTAGAACTCATAACACTTTTGGAGAATTTTTGTGTTTACATTTTGAGGGTTCTTTGTTTTCGGGTTTCGGGGTTTAGTTTTTAGCTCTATTTTTTGTATTATTAGTTCTTTTGCCTTTATAGTAAAATTATATTTGCATGTGGTTTTTTATTCTCTTTGGAGGGTTTTTCCACGTTAATTTTGTGTGTTCAATTTCTCAATTTTTTTCAATATTTTTTTACTTGTTTGTTACTTAATGGGGTCGATCCCCAACATAAATAAAGATTGTAAGAGTATGAATTAGAATTTGGTACACTAACAATGTATTTTTTATGTGTTTTTTTATTTAAATATTTTACCATACCCTTATAAGATATTTGTCAATCCCCTGACATTTTTGGAGTCTAAAAACTCTAATGACAATGTACAAAATATTTTCCTGGGATATAAATTTGTGGGTTTTTTTTTTTGAAGATTTATTCCAAGAACAAACATAATTCATTTCTTTGGCCCAAAGCTATCACGGTACATATGGGTTCAAAGGCAGCAATACAAAACAACGATGGCCGAAGGCTTAGCATGGAACAACTAGGCCCAAAGGCTAAAAACTCGCACTATGCTTGGCAGATAAATTACTCTTCCTAAGAAGAAAATATTTGATTAGAAGTTCCTGGTTAGCTAGTATTTTGTATGACAAAGTTAACAAATAGAAACCCATTGATTTCTATCCTTCTACAGAAATTCATAAGCCAGTGGATGCTACAATGATCGCGAAAAATTTTAGAATGGGAAGTAACTTATCCAATTTGGAACTCTTCCCTTATCCCGTAAGCAACAGTGTGCCTCCATTTTTGGTAGTGGTTCTACCCACATTCAGCTTATCTCAATTCCAATAATGGAACAGGAGAAAGCTGTTTAACTTGAGGGAGGTTGGAGATTTGTCAGCACAACTAGCAGGCTCTGCTCAAAATTTTATTGGAATCATTTGCTTCCTCGACTTGCTCTGTCTGCTTATTTCTATCATATTTCGACCGATATTATTGAAAACCATGAATAGTTCGTTTAATGTTATACCAATTCAGGCTGATAGGTTGAAGAGAATCGACACATTTACATATAACAATTAGTAGAAAATTAAGCTCCAAGACATAGCTTTCAGCCTTCAATTATTGCAATGGCCAAGAATCGACGCACTATTAAAGTGACACACCAAAGACTGTCTTGCCTAATTTACCATCCTAAGAGAAAAGGGAATTAGCGGATCCCCATGCTTCCTTGAGTCACAAGTCAACCTCCAAAAACAATATGTAATCTTAAGTATTTTCTCTATTTTTATTATTTTCTTCTTCTAGCCGTTACTCTACTTTAGTCCTTATGGTTAATGTGTTTGGTTGAGTAAAAAAGTTGAAGGATGAGAGGAGTGAGTGAAAAAGTAGAAGAAAATAAATTTTAAGTGTGATTGATTGAGAAAAAAAATAAGAGGAAAGAAAATAAGAGGATACCATTTTCCATCTTAATGTATAAAAATTAATCTTTCCAAATTGGAAAGTGAGAAAATGAGAGATTTGTATGTTAGTTCCAAATTTAACAATTTTCAAATGTTTTATTTCTTTGGAAGTGGATGCAAAGAAAATTTTCTTTTCCTCCGACCAAACATGTACACTTGTGGAGAGAAAAAAAAATTGTTTTTCATCATTTGAATATTTTAGCCCTTCAATTTTCCATCTTTCCAATTTTCTAATACCTTGTGACTAGGGGTGAATAAAACTCAATTTGATTAGAAAAAATCGAAAAAGAATTCGAATTTCAAGTTATTCGAGTTCGAGTCGAGTTGAATTTTACTATTCAAATAATTCAAATAACAAATTAGTGTAAATACCTTTTTGGTTTCTATCAATTTTGAAAATAAACAAATTGATCTCTTTCTTAACAAAAATTAAAAATAATTTTCAAAAATTCAAAATGATTTTTAAAATTAAAAATATTTATAAAATTTACAAAATTCATATTTTTTAAGAAATTTTAAAAAAATCCAAAGAATATATAAATAAAGTTAAAAATTTAAAAATTTTCTAAAATATTAATTTTGAGACCTAAATAAATATTCTTATTTTTCATAGAGATTTCTCTGGTCAACAGTAGAATAAGATCCAGTTTGTATCATATATAAGGGATTCCTCTACTTGGACTGAAGAAGTAATGTCATTCTATCATTATCAAATTGACCGCAATCTTTTTCTGTTTGTGAAGATCCCACCAGAGCGCCTTCTACTTCTAATAGGTCATGAACTATATCGGAATCATTCTCAATAAACCCATAAGAAGTGATCCCATTTTTTTCATCGGGTCCAGACAAAGACCAAAGGTCTTGAGCAACAAATCCGATAGAATAACTTAAGTATCTTATTTCAAATTTATATTCTTTAACATAAAATACTTTCTTAATACAGGGAAGTTGACACTAAAATTGCGAATGACAATTTTGTGGAGACTCTACTTGCCTGATGATTAACATTAAACAACTACCTGATAATTGGAAAGAGTGCCATCCAGATTGTATTAAATAATGACACCTCCCTGATTCGTTGAACCAGCTGCTCTGCAACGTTGACAAACCCCATTACGCTACTGTTATGAAGATGATAAAACGAATTTCATGGACCATGATTTTAACCTTTTCCTGCAAATATTCACCCACATATTGAAAAAATAAACCCATATGACAAATAAAACGCTTGCATAGAGTTATAGAACTAATAGTTGTAAGATCCTGAAGTTATGAAACCCAAGGGTAAAATTAAATGGTGACATTATAGGAGCAATTAAAGCTAAAATTAAGATTTTAGCCTCCCTTTTCTACCATAAGTAACAATTAACAAAGAAAAGTATGTACACCTAATAACCATGTGGTACAAATATTTAATTGCCCTAACAACTCTGCATAGACTTTGAAATAAGCTAAGAAAATAAATTTTGTAGATATGATTCCCTAATCATTTATTCCTATTTATATTAATAATATTTCACATAACCCCAATAATTATGGTGGGTGTTGTAGGTGAAAGTGAATGAATAAATTACACATGTATCCACCCAACCCATCAATTAAATCATAGGTAAATACCTCAATTGAAGAAAATTTTGATTAAAAATATTTTTATTAAGAAAATTAAATTCATTTAAAATAGAAGTTGGGTTTAAATCTTTAAATCTCGCATAGCTCAATTTATTTTTAATAGGGTAAATTATCTAGTTGGTTATCTCATTTTTGGTCATTTAAAATAAAATTTTTGTAATTTCCTCATTCAATTTTTATGGCACTTTCATTTTAGTCACCCAACTATCAAATCTTTAATGATGTTTACCTTTACACGCTATATCTACACTTTCATTTTGGTCACCCAAATTCTAGGTTGCTTTCATTTTGGTCAACCAAAAAAAAATTATTTCCTTTACTAAAATATTGATTGGGGTAAAAAAAGAGGATTAAAGTCATTACATTAACTTAAGACATATGATACTTCTTCAAATAAAGTCAAGCTTTCCTCTTTATCAAAAGCCACTTTGGTTATGCAATCAGCATCATCATCTTCCTTTCTAAAGACATAGTTCAATAACCATTGTCCAATATTCGTCAGCAATTGATCGATTCTTCTTCAATATCTATGAGCGATCATAATTTATTTTGATGGATAACACTTGTACATATGTTCATTTACATTGCCTCTACATCTATTGACACTTTAACTTATGGAACTAACAATGTTTGCATTAGAAGTAAATAAATTAGCTAGATATCATTCTTAAGTTGCATTGAGGTAATTCTCATATGAGTTTGATGTTTTACTGCTATATAATATAATTGCCTAATTTAGCATAGTTTTTTTTTGTTATTTTTAGATTTTGAGTTAATGAGTGAAAATGTCTCATTTTTCCCATATTGTGACCCAAATTGGTCAATACTGCGTGTGATTGAGTGATGTAGGAACGTTTCAGAGGTGGAAAACGCGATATCCGCACCTTGGAATCGCGATACCTTTGACAGTATTGAGTGATGCTAGCTATCACTCAATCGCCATCTCTTTTGGGTTCGATCCTTGGAATACTCTGGTGTTCCATTGTAACACTATAAATATTACAGCTGACCTGTACGCTTGCAATAAAATCGGGCTTTAAAAATTGTTTCATAAATTCGTTGTTTTATCGCATATGCACAATGACGGTTAGATCCCATTCCACAAGACTTACATAGAATAACTCGTAATGGCAAACACAATAACATTTAGAAGGAAATCGTGTATACATGCAGCTTTCAACAAGGTATCAATAAACTCCCAACTGACTCTGTCGTAAGCCTTCTCAAGATCAATTTTAATTGCCATCCACTTCCTATGCTTTTGCTTGCATATTATAGAGTGGATCACTTCTTGTATAACAATGACATTATCTGTGATATTCCTTCCTACTATGACCCTGCTTGCTCCGGAGCAATGATTTTTGGAAATACAACTCTGAAGCAATTTGCTATCAGCTTCATAACTAATTTGTAAATAACCGTGCATAAACTGATTGGTTTGAAATGGGCAAAACTCTCAGGGTTAATGCTCTTTGGAATAAGGACAATTAAAGTATTATCCAAATACAAGTCAATAGCTTGTCCATAAAAAACCTTTTGAACCCACTCACACCGAGCATCCCTAACCAAATTCCATTGGCTTTGAACAAAAAAGCATGAAACACATCAATCTTAGACGCCTTTAGCGGAGACATATCGAATAAAGTTGTCTTTATTTCATCCTTTGAAACCGTCTTGCCCAAAAAGAGAATATCACTAGAATCAAGTCTTGGAAAATTATTAGCTGTCAAATCTCTGATTCTATTAGGATGTTCGCCATATAATTTTTGAAAGGATTTGATCGCCTCCTGCTGTAAAACGATTTCTTCATAGAGCCACTCACCCTCCTCAATTTTAAGGGTCGAGATTTGATTATGCTTCCTTCTCTGTAACGTGCTCCTGTGAAAAAATGTGGTATTACAGTTCCCCAAACTCAACCAATTACACCTAGCTTTCTATTTCCACAATAATTCCTCATGATGAAGAACTCCTTCCAGCTCGTCTCGTACTTTCATTTCTAATCGAACTAAACTGTCAGAACCTATGCTTTCTCAAAAGCTATTTTTTATGAACGCCAATGCGACCATAGAAAAACTTATTCTAGGATTTTATACTTGAGGTAAAATAAGCAATATAGTCTGCCATATTCCCATAAAATTTCTAATTATCTTTAACAAAATCAACAAACCTCGGATGGTGAACCCAACCTGCCAAGAATCTAAAGGGTCTACCTATGGGCAAGTTACCCTCTGGTTTTAAGGAGAGAAGTAGAGGCATGTGATCCGATTTTAATCTTGGTAGATGAGTAACTATGCAATTAGGAAAAGTATTAACCAACACATCATTTCCAATTGTTCTATCAAGGCATTCAGAGACCCCTCATCTATTCCAAGTAAATGATGGTCCCTCAAATCCCAAATCATTAAGCTCAGCATACCCCATTAATTCACCGAAAAGTGGACACCTTTTCCCATATCGTCTACCACATATTTTAGCATTTGAGGATAATAACGCATTAAAGTCTTTGATTATATATACACACACATAACTTATCTAGCTTTTTGACAAGTGAACAATTAACTTTCCAACTTTTTTTAAATGGGTGGTTGCTAAGTTGTCATAAAGGATAGTAACAAAACAATAAGAAAAATAAATAAATATTTATATAGTTTAGACTTAAAATATATTTGTGAGGTCTTACTTAAAGAAGAATTTAATATTAAATTTTCAGTAACTATTGCAATATACATTTTACATGAGCTCTCCCTATTCAAACAACTTTTTCTATTAAAGGTTTCTACAACTGTTAACAAGACAAGACTTTCCTATTGAAAGTTTTTAAATCTCATATGATAAAATAGTTTACTCTTTAGAATTTTCACATGTTAATGTTATTGGATGATAATGTAAAAAAATGACAAAAAAAGAAAAGAAAGAACGAGGTGTCAACAAATGAGATAAGTGTAATGAACTATGTAATTCTATATATAAGTTGTGAAATCATTGAAGTTGCCATTCAAATTTTCACTTAGTTGCAACTGAAGTAACTTACTAACAATTATAAAATGAGAGATAGACTCAAAGTTTAGTTACACAATTCAAAAACTTCCTATTAGATTTTTTCTAAAGAGCAATCTACTATAAATAAAAGTGCAAGATATGATTTAAGCTCAACTTACTCACCAAGTTGCAATCTCACTCCTATACTTAATCTAGATTACTCTCCTCACTAAGTCTTTCTCATTGAAAGCTTATTTGCAAACTGAACAACTCAAACTACTTGCTTACAATAATTTTGCTCTAAAAGACAATTTCTCACTAGAACAAATAAGTGCTTTTTTTTTTCTCTCTACCGAAAACTAAAACAAGCCCTATGTTAAGTAGATATTTAAAACGATCAATGCGAATCTATAATCTCAAAAGTAGTATTCGAATATGGAATAAGTTGGCAGAGATCTCTGTGATATAAACTTGTTATGTCATCAAATCTCTTCAATAAGGGAGCTCTAGATCACATTGAAATTCTTCGAAAAATCCTTGTTTGGCTTGATCCTTGCATGACTTTTTTTCAGTGAAGTGCTACTAAAATTATCTAAGATGTTCAATACAAAAATCATAACGGTTTTGGTCAAATATGCCAACCAAATATAGAAAGTTACAAGAGTATACCAAATGCATGCTGAGTACATGTCGCACTTGTAATGTTAGTGATTTTTTGGGTACCATACAAGTTAATATTCACACACATTGTAGGGATATATCCACACTACAAACACACTATGTCTAAAAGGAACTACTCAAATAAAGGCCTACCACTTACTTCCCAAACGCTCAAACCCAAATTGGTTGTATGGATAAAAATCTTTTACCCCCAACACCAATCACAATGTTTGTGGTATTTTAACTAAAACAAATAGGTAACTCATCTCATAGTATGCAACTATTAATGAAGCATTGAGAAATGAGTCAATGTGGGAATTCTTAGTATTTAATGTAGAGAGAGTATGTGTTTGCATGAAATGAATTATGCATGTAAAGCAACAATCATTTGTGCGGGGGCATTTTGCCTTTTCATTCAAAACCTACTCACATTTTCAATTTCTACAAACATTATCACAACGAGTGAAGAATGTATTTGAGAACCCCACAACAATTGCCACCCCAATAATGCAAAATAAGAGTAAAAAGAAAATTTAATTTAATCCAAATATTTCCTCCTTTCGTTTTTTTAAACCATAAAATTAAATTCAATTTTCGATATTTATAACCATGCAAAAGAAGAGTTGAACCTTGTGAAGCACAAAAATATACTTGGAGAATTTATTTGACACGTAATCTAATTGAACTTAACTTTGAATTTTATAAAGAGTTGATCGCTTGATAATTAGTAACTGAATCAATGGTTGAACTAATTTGATTTATTCTATTATTTTTAATAACTTATTTGATTAAACTGAACATGGGTGTAGACAAGGATAGATGGTGGCCTTGGCCCTCCTAAAAATAATAAAATTATCTTGTAGCCCCTTCAAATTTTTAAAATTTACAAATTAATATATTGATAAATTTTTAACTTAACCCCCAAAATTTATGATTCATCTTTGTTTCCTTTATAGTAACCCTTTTATTTCGGCCTTAAAATCGAATAAACTAATCAAACTAATTAACTTAAAAAAATAATTTGACCAGTCAAAATTATTCATCCAATTTTAAAATCTTGAAAAAGGAAATTAAATATTGCAAGGGTGTCTTCAACAATTTTTGTGGGTGTCGGGCCATATCTTTGTTATGTCAAAAATGAAATTTAGACAATAAAGAGCACACGTGAGATTACGACATAATAATTGATGAATATCTAATATTGGACTTGGATTTGTACATAAAAATTGACATTTAATAAATGAGTCAACAAAGACGACTAACCATATGTAAACAATTTGGTTGTTTTAGTTGATGTATTTCCAAATATCATTTTTTCCCTTTTTTATCTTCCTATTTTTCCTGTCACTATTTTGTTCCTTATCTTCTGATTTGTTCCTCTTTTTATAATTTTAAAAAATATATATATGTTTAATTAAATAGTGTTAAATATTTAATTCTTTTAATTATATATTCAATGATAAATTGATATACCTTGTGACTACTATCCTTCTAACAATGAATTAATATTGAATAATAAATCTAATATTTGAATATATAATACTAAGAAAATAAATTAAATAGAGTTAAATATTTAAATTTTTTATTATATATTCAATGATTATATATACACACGTTGTTGGGGATCGACCTGTATAAACAACAAATAAAAAAATATAGAGAAGATTGAACACAAACATTTTACATGGAAAATTCCTCTGAAGAGGATAAAAACCACAGGTAAAGGAGGCTTCGACTTTTCACTAAATGAGTAAACAAACGAGAGTAAAATATGGAGAAAATAAACCTAAATGTAATAAACGTACAATACTCAAACCCCGAAAATAGAGTCTTAACTCGGGAATAAAATTCCCTTCATAGTTACCACAAAACTCTCACCAAAACTCATATGCAATCTCATCTTGTCACCTTAAAAAGAAAAGCACTTACTGATTGGCACATTGAAACAGGGATACAATGGCCCCTTTAACTAGACTAAGATTATAGTTCTAATCATAATAAAATATCCTTGGAATAATCAGAGTTCAATTGAGAGAAGAAGTCTTGCTTGGAATCTAAAACGCAGCTGCATAACTTGGAGAAATCATCATGACGTTCCATGCATGCTCGTCACGACGTTGCCGCTACATTTGTTTCGGGTTTTGTCGCGTTGTCGCCTCTATTTTACCTCTTCTTCGATAAATCGTCAAACGTCTTCCTAAGTTCTTGTAGAGTAATAAATGCGAGGCATGCACCACACACATGAATTATCTTATCTAGATTTTTTACAAGTGAACAATCTTGAATGATTAACATAATTATTTTGATTTTAAATTTCCAACCTTTTTTTTAAATGGGTGGTTGCTAAGTTGTCATAAAGCATAGTAACAAAACAAAAATAAAAACAAATAAATGTTTGTGTAGTTTAGACTTAAAATACGTTTGTGAGGTCTTACTTAAAGAAGAACTTAATACTAAATGTTTGATAAATATTGTAGTTTTAGTCTTATACATCTTACATGAATTCTCCCCATTCAAATAAGTTTTCCTATTAAAGGTTTCTACAGCTCTTAACAAGATAAGACTTTCCTATTGAAAGTTTTTAAATCTCATATAATAAAAAAGTTTACTCTTCAAAATGATTACATGTTAATGTTTTTGGATGATAATGTAAAAAAATGACAAAAAAGAAAAGACAAAGTGAGGTGTCAACAAATGAGATAAGTGTAACAAACTATGTAATTCTATATATAAGTTTTGGTCAAAATATGCCAACCAAATATAGAAAGTTACGAGAGTATACTAGATGCATGCTGAGTACATGTCGCACTTGTAATGTTAGTGATTTTTTGGGTGCTATACAAGTAAACACACACTGTAGGGATATATCCACACTACAGAAACACTATGTCTAAAAGGAACTGCTCAAATAAAGGCCTACCACTTACTTCCCAAACGCTCAAACCCAAATTGGTTGTATGGATAAAAATATTTTACCCCTAACACCAATCATAATGTTTGTGGTATTTTAACTAAAACAAATAGGTAACTCATCTCATAATATGCAACTATTAATGAAGCATTGAGAAATGAGTCAATTTGGGAATTCTTAGTATTTAATGTAGAGAGAGTATGTGTTTTCATGAAATGAATTATGCATGTAAAGTAACAATCATTTGTGCGGGGGCGTTTTGCCTTTTCATTCAAAACCTACTCAATATCTCAATTTTCACAAACATTATCACAATAAGTGAAGAAGGTTTTTGGTAACCCTACCATAATTGTCGCCCCAATAATGCAAAACAATAGCAAAAAGCAAATTTAATTTAATCCAAATATTTCCTCCTTTCGTTTTCTTTAAACCATAAAATTAAATTCGATTTTCGATATTTATAACCATGGAAAAGAAGAGTTGAACCTTGTGAACCACAAAAATATACATGGAAAATTTATTTGACACGTAATCTTATCCTACTTAACTTAGAATTTTATAAAGAGTTGAATTGGTTGATCCATAAATCGATGTAGGGTGTGCCTCACATTTATCGAATAGATTGTAGGCACCTTAGATGAGAATCGATGAGCAACCGAAGAAGGGCCAAAAAATTCCTAACGTCGGGATGAGGAGGTTGGCTTGTTTGGATGACATGATGGACAATGTCGTGAAGAGGCGAATGGGATGTTGTGATGTCACAACGTGTTCTATTTGGCAACTGCATTTTAGACTTCAAGCAGGACTGCTTCTCCCTGTTGGGCTCTAATTATTCCAAAGATATATTAGTATGATTAGAACTTTAATCTAAACCTATTTATGTTGGGAAATCTGCTTATATTGTAGTAAAAATGTAATTGTTTTCTATGTATTTGAACGATGAATGAAGAAATAAAGTTAATTTCACATTTCATTATTATGTATTTTGTGTTTCTGTCTTTCATGTTTTACATGCATAGCGAAATTGTGATAAACAAATATTAGCTCATTGATTGTCTAAGTTCAAATTGATGACAAATGGCACTGTAAGAACGTTTACATTACGAGAACGACAACTTACTTCAGTAGATAATGTAAACAAGCCCGTAATCCAGTAAAAAAATCAATGTGAGCGTTTGATATAATTATTTGGAAGGATTATAATGCCGTTTATAATTCTAATTGGAGAGATCGCTAGTCTTAGCTATCAAAACAGTTGACTCCACGGGTAGAGACATAGATGTACTCATTGGAAAAATGATAGATTAGATTGGACCCAAGTTGAATTAATTCTGAATTCGTTTGTAAATTAATTCACTTGTGATGTTCATGGTGTGATTTACCTAAACCTGAGTTAGTCACTGGCCACTCGTATGTAACTCATGTGCTTTGATATAAGTGGAGGCTTATGCTCTAAAGATGGTCAAGTCCATAACTAGTATGTTGGGTACATGACTTGTACATGACATGGCTTTACTAGCAATAATGAAATTCATAGCTTGATTAAAGATTTAACGATATCCTCTCATTGGCATTGTGTGAATTGATAAATATGGAACGTAGCCACGGGTTGGTTGTTCTCGAACGAGTAATTTATCATAGTCATTTGTTGACAGTGGTCATATTAATCATTAAGAAGATACAATGGTGACAATAAGATACAATAAGATTATATCGAGTAAACGAATTTAACTCAAATGAATTGAAGATATCATATGAGAGTAACACACACATTACGAGGTCATTGAACAAAGTAGTTGGATGAATTAATTTCGTAAATAGTATACAGTAAGGAGTTTATAATTATGGTACTTCTTGTGAACTGACTTCAAGTGGAGAGAGTTGATGTTTTCCCTCCTGTTCAGGTATTACTGACCCTTGTTGCATTATACAACTTTAATTTGAAGATCAGGAGTCTTTTAGTTTCCAAGTTTGAGCACTGTTTAGACTTAGTTGATAGTTTGCAAAATTCGAGTTTGGCCCGTGACGAGGCATGGAAAAGGAGGCGTGATAAATACGAGTCAAGGTGGAGATTTGTGGGGTGTACCTCACATTTATTAGACATGTTGTAGGCACTTTAGTCGAGAACTGACTAACAACCAAAGTAGGGCCAAAATAGGCTGGACATAGGGACGAGAAGAGTCGGCTTGTCAGGACAATGTGATGGATGACGTCATGAAAAGGCAAATGGGACGTTGCAACGTCAAGACGTGTTCTCCTATTTGACAGTTGCGTTTTAGACTTCAAGCAGGACTGCTTCTCCCAGTTGGACTCTAATTATTCAAGGGGCATTTTAGTATGATTAAAACTCTAATCTAAGCCTATTTAAAGGGGCCATTGTATCACATTTAGATATGCCAATCAGCAAATGACTTTTCTTTTGGGAACGACAAGATGTAGTCGTAGATGAGTTTTGGTGAGAGTTTCGTGGTAATTATAGAGTATTTTATACCCCTTTTGTGAGTGTCTTATGAGATTTAGGGTTTTGTTTATCGATTTGCTCTTTGGGATTTTTAGCTTTGTTTTCGGGGTTTGGGTATTGTATGTTTAGTACTTTGAGGTTTATTTTCTCCATATTGTACTCTCGTTTGTTTACTCATTTAATGAAAAGCCGAATCCTCATTTGCTCGTGGTTTTTCCCTTTTTGAGGGCTTTCCACGTAAAATATGTGTGTGTTCGATCTTCTCTAATTTTCTATTTAGTTGTTTGTATGGGTTGATCACCAACAATCGAGACAAACCGGCTCAATCGATGGTTGAACTAATTTGATTTATTCTATGATTTTTAATAACTTATTTGATTAAACCGAACATAGGTGTCGACAAGGATAGATGGTGGCCTTGACCCTCCTAAAAATGACAAAATTATCTTGTAGCCCCTTCAAAATTTTAAAATTTACAAGTTAATATAATGATAAATTTTTAATTTAACCCCAAAATTTATGATTCATCTTTGGTTTCCTCTATAGTAATTTTTTTGCTTCGCCTTAAAATCGAACAAACTAATCAAACTAATTAACTTAAAAACAAATAATTTGACCAATTTAATCATTGATACAATTTTAAAATCTTGAAAAAAAGCCGATTGAGTCTTACCTCAATCGGCATGGGCATTGTTGCCAATGCAGGAGGATGTGGGCTCAAGTGCATTGAAGTGTATTATCCTTCTATTTATGGGTTAGTGAGGGACTATGAATACTTCTAAACATTATATATATATAAAAAATAGATATGATCAAAATTTATAATAAAATTATTTTAAAAAAATCTTTTAAAAATAATTTAAGTATTGTAAGGGAGTCTTCAACAACTTTTACGGGTGTTGGGCCATACCTTTTGTTATGCCAAAAATTAAATTTAGACATAAAAGAGCACACGTGTGATTACGACGTAATAATTGATGAATATCTAACATCGGGACTTGGATTTGTACATAAAATTGACATAACAAGCTTAATATCCACGTATGATTCCTAATTCTTCCATACACATTTAGACCATACATGAGTCAACAAAGAAGGCTGACCATAGGTAAACAATTAGTGGTTCATCATAGACAGGACCACAAAAAGAAGAAGTTAATAATTAAATTCAATACCCATAATAAAACTTAAGTTAAATTTATATACTTCACCAAACTTTAATTTTAGTTTTTATATTTTTTAAAATTTAAAATTTCAATATTTATCAAACGATATTTATTAAGTTAAGTTAGTTTATTTCTAAAATCTGACGAGGCAAACATATTATGCTATCTTCAATAATATGTTAGCTTCTTATTTTCACATATTACCTACTAAAAATTTAGTTAATGGATTAACGACCGTCATTTGCATTAAGATTGAAATTTCAAAAATCCAAAAGTATAGGAACTTAGAACTATCCAATTAAAGAATATGAGCTAAATGTGCAATTGTACTCATAGTACAAGAGTAGTAATTGAATTTAACCAAACAAATTTAACTGCTATGTTTGGGTTAGAACTAAAATTTCAAAATTCTGGAAGTACAGAGACTAAAATTGATCAAATCAAAGTATAAGAACTAAATTCAAAACTTTCACAAAATACAAGAACTAATGGCAAAATGTGGAGTGTGCATTTCGGACTAAACAGGGTTGACGCTTGGACGAGGAAGGGCTGATGTCCTGACGACATGACAACGACATCCCAGTGAGACGAATCACCTCGCCCCGACGACGTGAAGAATGACATCCCGACGAGGTAATATGCCACGTCATGACGTGGCGATGTGTAATTAACTTAAATCGGACTTCTTCTCCTCGTTAAACACTGCTATCTTTTTTCAGTCAAACTCTGACAATTCTAGGGATATTTCTAACTAGATTAGCCACAAATTTTAGTCTATAAATAGGGCTTTTAGCAACCCTAGAGTTTTTGATTCAACAACATAATTAATAGAGAGTTTTGTGGGAATTTTGAGAGAACTTTGTATTTTAGGTTCGAGTTTGTTTATTGTTTCTCCATCCTGTATTCCTCTTCGGTTTTTTTCCCTTTCAGTAAATTAAGTTTTCTTTTCCCATGGTTTTTTATCCTTTTCGGAGGAGTTTTTTCACGTAAATATTTGTGTTCAATTTTTTTCATTTTTAATTCTTATTCGTTGCATAATTCGAGTCAACCCTAACATAGAATTTAACCTAAAACACAATATTTTCTAGACTAAATTCAATACCCATAATAAAAATAAATCATTTTCAAGTTTATCCTATAAATGAATCTTATTCATTATTAATACCAACGGGTGAGGTTCATGCATGGATTCAAATTTTAGGGCAAAATTAAGGCAGCTATTTCGGTTCTAATTCGAAAAAAGAAGAAGCAGAAGCAATTAATAATGAATATTTGAATGGTGGAGAGCCTTCTCACCATGTATATTTGACATTAATGCTCCTTTTAAATGTCACCATTGGAGGATGGTGATTTTATGTTTATGGATGAAAATGGATCAACTCATAATTAGTAGGCTAAAATGCAAAATTAAATTGGGGGGTTTACTTTAAAACTCTTGTCGGTTCAATCCACTGTCTTAAAATTAATGTGTAACATTATTGGATGAGAATTTAGTCTTCACATCCATGTTGCTGATTACCAGCATAACGAATGAAATTATTGCCCAACAAACATTTAAATTAAATTATTCTTATTTATTTTTGGTTAAGATATATTGTAAGTCATTGTACTCTTTATAAATTTAGAAATTAGTCTTTCTACTTTTATTTTTAGGAAATTAATCTCTCAACTTTTCAAATCTAAAAAACCAGGTCCATTTGTTTATACTGTTAGAATTATTTTGTTAAATTCAGTTTCATTACGTTGTCAATTTTTTTAGTTACATAGCTATCATTGGAGCTTCTTTTTTATTTTATTTTAAAATGTCACAACAACAAATTTAACAAAAAAATAAAATTATCAGCTTTAACAATTCAACCTGAATTTTGAAAAGTGAAATGACTAAATTCCAAGAAATAAAAATTAGAAGCTAAATTTTAAATTTTTTAAGAGTACAAAGACTTATGATACATTTTAACCTTTACTATTAAAATTTATTTATTTAGCGTTCAAATAAGGTGTACTTGTCTTTATCGAGCCTCGATGACTCATAATTTTTACCCATTTAAACACTAAACAGAAATGCCATATACTAAAAATTGGTAGCAATTTGAGTTTAATCCAATTCATTTATTGAGATTCGAATCAAATACCTATAAACTTTGCATTATATTATTGTGATCTATTTTGCAAAAATAAATGTAAACTACACTAGTAGTAACTCAATTATTAGTGAAAAAATTTTTTGGTCACCCAACTATGAAAAGTTACAAAATTGTCATCTAACTATTCAATTTTATCTCGTTTGATCACATTGCTCAAAATTCTAATTCTTTTTCAATATTGAAATTTTAAATTTCAAAATATCAAAATCAATTAAATAAATGTTGAAATTTTTTTATCCATTGATAATATTAACCAATTTATTAATTAAATTAATCTCCTCCTAAATTTTAAAATTTTATTTTATGTTTCCATATTATTATTGATGAAATCAATTTGATAACTCATATTTAATAATTATCTGCAAAATTTAAATTTCTTTTTATTCTATAATCTCGAGTCTTCCATACTAAGCTAAAAGCAAAGAAAAATAATTGCAATTAATTAAAATAAATGCTACACTATATTTTATATTTTTTTTACAAAACAATTTCTATTTTTTTTATATTTTGTTAACATTTTCTCATATTATAAAATTATCTTTTGAGATCTTTAATCTTGTTGCATTTTAAAATTGTTAGCATATGCAAAAGGACCATTAAAAAAAAACAAATTGCACATATGAAACTTGTACATGCAGTAATCTTCTATTCAATTTTAAATGTTTGAAGTTAATATCCATATAATTCTAATTTTTAAAATAATTTTCCATTATTTCAATTTAGAAGTTATACTTTTAGTTTTTTATTATTTATTTTATTCTATGTTATGAATGTTTGATTAATAAATAAATCGTCAGTATTTGGTACTATAGTTTATATTTTTTTGTAATTTTAAAAAATTGTTCTCTTTTTTTTTTAAAAATATTTTACTATACTCGTTAATTTTTTAATCTTATTTTTAATTTAATTTTCATCACCTAATGAATGCTGATAAATTTATTTCAGATGTATTTTGACTAGATAGATAATCTATTTAAACATAGTATATAATTATGTTAAATAAGTTTTTTAATAGAAATATATAATATATAATATAATAATTATTTTTCATATTTTTATATCTAGATTACATTACATTAGTAGTCACTTAACTATGATATTTTGGCTATCGAATTATAAAAACTTACAAAATGATCACTCAACTATTAGTAAGTTTTTTGGTGACCCAATTATCTTGAATTTTGAGATATGAAACAAAAAAGAAGAAGACATATTTGAATAGTTGAATGACAATTTTGTAACTTTACATAAACAGATGATTAAAAAAAACATAATTAAATTACTATTTTACAACCTTTTATAAGTAAGTGATAAAAAAAATTACCTTAAATACATAAGAATATAGACAACATCATAATCAATTTTTATATTACATATGTATAAAATTCTTTATATGTAAATGCCTTTTGTTTCAATATAACTTTCATTCATTTGAAAAGAAAACAAATGTATATGAATCGATTCATTAATGGTTTCATACCTACACATTATATTGATTGTTTGCATCAAATTTTAGTGTTTAGTAAATAAATCTATATAATCTTTTTAGTGAATATCTAATAATATTGGTATTGAAATATATAAAATGAAATTGCTTAAAAAAAAGTAAATGCAACAAAACAAGATTGCATTAATGGCAAATACGATATAATCTTCCACACATCCTCTAAACACTTTTATTTCAATCCCATTTGGTCATCTTCAAACAAGAAGAGACCAAATCCCACATCATTTTATATTTTATAATTTTTTTTACTTATAGAGTTTAAAATTTTTATTTATAATGTAAGAGATGTTAACTTTTTGTAAAGAAAAAAATTAAACTCTATAAGTAAAAAAATATAAAATATAGAGTAGCCTTTATCTTATGTTGTTAGTTAAAAAATGAAGGATTCCCACATTGTCTAGGAACAAGCTGCAAACCTATTCATGAATCGATATATATACATATCTCACATCCCACATTTTTTAAGAAAACAAGGGAAATGAGACTTTAGGTCTATTTAAAGATCTATTTTGTAAGTTATATTTTCACATTAATTGGTGGCACAAAAAAAATGGTGCTGCCACTTTGAGTCTTTATAAAGGCTTATTCTCGTAAATTTTCAAAAAATTGGTCTATTTTTGTAATATTTAAAAAAATGACCTTTTTTGAAAATTTAGTCTGAGCACAGGCAAAAGTGTGTCCATGTCAGCGCGCTTTTGACTGACACAAGGAAAAAGTGCTGATGTGGAAGCGCTTTTCTGGATTATCCCTTGAAAATGCGTCCACGTTAGTGCATTTTTGGGTTTTCAGTCCATACTTTTAATTATGTTTAGAAATGACTCATTTTCTTAAATAATTTCAGAAATGGGCCTTTATTGGTACATACCCCTTAAACCACACTTTTCTCATTTTTTTTGTTTTAATTTTTCAGCAACCAAAGAATAAGTATGGGCACTAGCCTAAGTGGTAAGACCTTTGCATTCCTCCTTTTGCGACCTAAGTTCAAAACATGCCATTTCCCCTTCCCATTTATTTTCAATAGAAAAGGTTAATTACCCAATCAACCCCTCAAATTTAGAAAACCCTAAGTATTTAATCTCTTCTCCAAATCAAAATAGAACTCTAATATGTTTTCTAATTAAACCAAAATTTTACTTTCTTTTGCCCTTTCTCCCACTTTTCTTTTTCATTCTCTCATTTGCAAATAACTTTACTCTCATTGTTGAAATTTTATTTTGATCCCAAATTCAAACTCGATCTCTGTTCAACCATTCTTTATATCGGTTTAGTGTAATGTTGTTAAATCTCATCTTTAACATTGCCAATAATCGGTAAGAATATTTCGATTTCGACGTTTAGATCTCAAAATAGCTATAGGATTTTTTTCTCGTTAATTTGATGATCGATTAAAATGATCCCTTACAAATCTTACCGATATTTCTTGGTAATCTTGATAAATCTTGAAAATCATTATTAATCCTCGTGTATTTCTCCGTTGAAAGACTTGTTGTAGGTATCCCAAATCAGACTTGGATGTGAAGATCATTGTTCGAGACCCTGGAGTCAAGTGTTTGTTCTTTTATGAGTAAATCGGGGCAAAAATCGAGACTAGGATAGGGCCACACAGTCAGCCACACGAGTGTATGGGTCACACGGCCCTCATACACGACCGTGCCACCCCTAAAACCTTAGGATGTTCTACTTTCACACGACCTAGGACCTCTCACATTGTCGTGTCTCCCATGTAGATTGAATTTTTGAACTCCACACGACCACAGTCTCTCACACAGTCGTGTACCCCCTCCACACGGCTCAAGGCTTCCCACACGGCTCGGTCACACGGCTGTGTGTCCCCTGGAACCAAGAACTTACAATTTTGATCTAAAATTTTATATTTTGATCAAATTGTCCCTGAACAAGTTTCGAACTAGTTTTAGTGAATTAAATTATGCAATTAGGTCCTTGATGATAAGAAATATGTTAGAATTTCTAATTGATCGAATTAATGTGGTATTTATTTATATTTATATATTTATTCATGAATTATGAATAGTATATGTTACTATTGTGTCTATACTTGCAATCACATAAACGACATGCCCTATGATACTATTAACCCAAATACATGAAAAACATGAATTTTGCTACTGATTTTCCATGTGTTAGTATATTAAATGCTATCATATTTTATCTATATTAAATATGAAATCTTGTATTGCATGGGATGGGACGATATGACCAAAGGAAGTCTGGTAGTTTATTTGCAATTATTTGTTTTTCTGTGCATCCACAGCCAAAGGCAGATTCCATCTGTGGGTACTGCTGTGTATCCAAAGCCAATGGCATGTTTCAACTACAAGTTATGCTGTACAATCTACAGCCAAAAAGTAGGTTTCATCTGCAAGACTTTTTGCTATGAACCCACAACTAAAAGCGGATTCCAACCACGGGGACTTGTTGTATGTCCACAGCCAAATGATAGTTATTATCTGTGAACCAGTAGTGGTTTATCCACATCCCGATGTGTTGGAGAAAGGAGTTCAAGGGAAATCCCATTACAGTGTGTAGCGGTGGGGTAGGATCTATTCTGTTAAAAAAATCGAAACTGTATGGCATTTTAAACCCATGTGCATACAAATTTGGAAACTCTGGTATGATATATTTATATGTGTTTGTGCATATATATATGTTTTTTGTGGGAAAAGTTGATGATTTAGTTATTCTGAAAATTGTTATTATGAGTTCCGATTTATTAATGATGGCTGCATCAAAAAAATCGATACTCTGAACTATTGTCTGATTGTGATTATTTTATGTGCTATTATTTAATGTGATTTACCAACTGTTGCACTGGTTTTCTTGTGACGAAACGCATACTGAGCTTCATAGCTTACCCCATTTTATTTTTCATCTTTTTAGATAACCCACCAGGTTAGGACGCGGACTCGAAATCTGAAGGGACTCAACTTAGTTTTGTTTTTTTCTTAATATTTTAAGTTTCATTAATATTCGTTATTTCCTTTAAAAGATTGTATTATTTATTTTTGAACCATGGAATGAGACTTAGGATATAAGTTTTATTTATTTTGAATGACATTTCATTTGAATTTTTAAGATAGTATGCTATGATTATTAATTAGTATGCATGAACCCCTGGTTTTCCTTAAAACCAATAGATATCGTTTTTCTGCTACCAAATTAAAATTAAGATTTTGAGGATAATAAAATGGTTTGTAACTGAATTTTTTATTGAATTAAACAATGTTTTAAATGAACTCTTTTCAAAACTCCGATAACCCTACTAGGCCATCCCGGTGGCCAATGTAATCTTCTGAATTTAGGTATAATGTCTAGACCCGATTGGGGAGGTTACAAAAACCCCTCCGAAGAGGATAAAAAATCACGGGAAATGTAGGCTTCACTAAATGAGCAAATAATCTGAAAAAGTGCAATATAAAGATAACCAAATTAGAAAACCTTGAATCCCAGAAAACAATTGAAAAATATGGACATCACATATATAATATAATTAATTATATGTTATTATTATTTACTATCATAATATGTTATTCCAAATTCAAAGTGATCTAATTTGGTTAAGGTTTATTGGGCTTTAATTATTAAATAAAGTATGGTTCAAATATGTGTAGATACTCTAGTAACTAATTTCTAATTGATGATGAGTTGATTAGAAATTAGGGCTAATGTGCCAAAGTTATATATTAGGTTATGGTCCCAAAATTACACATAAGCTAACATTTGTAATATCCCATCTTTAGAAAAAAAAGAGTCACCTCCTCTATATTACTTGTGTGCTAATTTAGAAGATCAAAACCCCAAGATCCGTAGATTTCAAGAAATCGATAAATTCAGGTACGCTTTCGCATCTAGTTTTGTTCTTGATTTATTCTTGATGATTTGACATGATAGATCCTGGTTTACAGTTTTAAGTTAATATCAGATTTTGTTTTACGGTTCTAACACAAAGCTCTCTGGCTAAAACACGAAACTCCCTTAAACTCTCTAAATCTTCTCTTAATCTTAACGTGAATTTTAGGGTTATTAAGGCCCTTTTATAGGCTAAAATTTGTGTGAATATATGACTAAAATATCCCTAGAATAATTAGAGTTCAACCGAGAAAAGATAGCAGAGTTTAACTAGGAGAAGAAAACCGGTTTAAGTTGAATACACGTCACCACGTCATGACATTGCTATCGACTCATCGGGACGTCACTTGTTGCGTCATCGGGATGACGGGTTCTTCTTGCCGAGACATCGTGTGTCGCGTCGTCGGGATATCGACTCTTTCTCATCACGACATCGACTCTGTTTCAGACGAAATGCAAGGCACAGTCTACAACTTTATATAAAAGACTCGAGATCATATAATTAAAAGAAAATTGAATTTCATGTACAATTATTAAAAATGATTTATTCGAGTTTATTTTAATTTGGAAACTGTATTAACAATTATTTAAAATAAAATTTGAATATTTAAAAGGAGACTATATTAGTTTGAATCTTATTATAACAAATTGCCATCGGTTAACACTGTCAAAGGATAAATTTTTTCAATAACTTATTTAATTTATTTTGATATTTTCAAATTTAAAATTTCAATATTGAAAAAAAAATAGAAATTTAGAACTTTCGACGAGGAGATAAACAAGTAAATTAACAATTTTAAAGCATTATTTTAGTTTTTACTGCCTTTTCACTTTAATCCTTCATGTTTTTTTTACCTCGATCAATATTTTAAAAAAAAGATATATTTTAGGTGACCAAAATGAGAGCGTGGACATGATGTGGCATGTAAAGCGCCCTAAAAATTGAGTGACGAAATTGCAAGGATTTCATTTTGACCAACTAGGTAGTTTACCCTTTTTAATATTATAATATACTATTTTTATATATTATATAGTTTATATCATATAAAAATTGAATTATAATAATACTAAAACTTTAAAAAACTTGTTACATGTTTAAAAGTTTAATTGAAAAGGTTATAAAATTTTTTAATTTAAAACTATATAAAACTATATAAAATTATTAAATATTAAATAAAAATAGTATAAATTATTATTTTAAAAATATAAACAATTTTAAAATGGGTTTGAATTAAATATTTATATATATATGAACAAATTTAGATAAAATTTAAAAATTATATTTCAAGTTGGGTTGAATAAATATAGATTATATTAATACTATACAATGATTTGACTTAAACTTGATTCGATTCAACTTGTAAACAAATTATCTTGGTAAATTGTTAGATATTTTGATAAATCTTTAAAAATATTGATAAATTATTAGATATATTGATAAATCCTTCGAAATTTTGATAAATTGTTATATTATATTATTTATTAATTTATAATATAGAGATTTCGAAATGCATTCATTCATCTTAACAGCTTCTTAGCCATTCAGATGGCATTATGAATGATGCATGAAGAAAATACAAGTCCTTACTCCTTTGAATTTGACTACACTTTACTGGCTTTACATAAATATATATATTAAATTATATTATGTTAAAAGAAAAAAAATTGGAATAAGAACTAAGATATAAAATAGTAAGAGTTAACATCCATAATTAGACAAAGTACTAATATTTAACATCAATAATTAGGCAAAGGGTTTAATGGCAAAAGTGCACCATCCATATATACCTATCATCATCCCTTACATTTGTAAACAACAATTTAAGTGCTACTGAACTCAACATCTTCATCCTCGTCATGTGCATTAGGTGGTGGATACTCCTTGTTTGGTACAAAAGGAGAAAGCTTGTTCAAAGACTGTAAAGCATTTGCCCTTAAACTTCTTTATTCGTCAATATTGTTTTTTTGAAAACCCAACTTGTTCTCAAACTCCCTAAAATTCCTGCAATTATAAAATCGTAGTATCCATAAATAAAGGAAGAAAGCTTGTTCAAAATGTTAACATTAATGGGAGACAACATTAATGGCAAACAATACAAAGTGGTGCAAGTTTAGCACCCTAAAGTTGACTTTGAAAAAGTGGCATGGGATAATTTTTTTTTGGTCCTTGAGATAATGGGCTATTTATTGTTTGGTCCTTAAACCTCAACTATAAATAGGCCTTCTCATTTCTCATTTCAATTCATCCCAACCAATCTTTCTCTCTTAGTTTTCTCTCTTCTCCCATTTGAGAATTCTTAAGGAATTCTATTTGTTTGTAATACTTTGGAGATAGTAAAGTTATCATCTGGTGTTAGTGCCCGAGGACGTAGGTATAATTTACCGAACCTCGTTAAATCTCTTGTGTTCTTTCTTGTCCTATTTTTCTTTCAATATTTGAGGGTATAATAGTAGTATTTAATTGTGCTATTAAATTACTATAGAAGGGATATTCTGTCTAAGGAAAGACTTGGTATTTAAGAGATCCATGTGATCCACCTCTCTTCCCTGGGAATTGAACTTTGTGTGATTTTTTAGTACAATAATTTACACGCTTCCGACCCTATTGGAACAACAAGTGGTATCAAGAGCCGAAGGTTAATCGTAGTATGCTCTGTGGTTGCAGTTTGAACTGATCTTCCACATCAGAAAAGATTTCCTTAGGTATATTGAAAGATAATGGAGAAAACGGTCGGTGTAGGAGCTTCAACATCGTCCATGTGGACAAGACCGACAATTGCAAATGCAAGATTGGCCGTGGAGATCTTTGATGGCACGGGCCATTTTGGTATGTGGCAAAGTGAGGTTCTAGATGCCCTTTTTCAGCAGGGTCTAGACATTGCCATTGATGAAGAGAAACCAGATGATGTACAGGAGAAAGATTGGAAGGCGATCAATCGGTTGGCATGTGGCACAATTCGATCATGCCTTTCTCGAGAGCAAAGGTATGCTTTTCAAAGGAGACTTCTGCAAATAAGTTGTGGGTGGCACTTGAAGAAAAACAGTCAAAATAAGCTCCACTTGAAGAAAAGACTGTTTCGCTTCACATACGTCCCAAGTACCACAATGAATGATCACATCACCAAATTTAATCAGTTAGTCACTGATTTGCTGAATATGGATGAGACATTCAAAGATGAAGATTTGGCTTTGATGCTGTTGGGGTCACTTCCTGAGGAGTTTGAGTTCCTAGAAACTACTCTACTTCATGGCAGGAGTGATATATCTCTGAGCGAAGCCTGTGCGGCCTTATACAGTTATGAACAGAGAAAGAAGGACAAACAGAAAAACTCAATCAGAGATACAGAAGCTTTAGTAGTCCGAGGTCGTTCATACACTCGGAAGAAAACTCAAAAGGGGAGATCAAAGTCAAAGTCCAGACTCGGGAAAGATGAATGTGCTTTTTGTCATGAGAAAGGCCACTGGAAGAAAAATTGTCCAAAGCTGAAGAATAAGGAAAAAGCTGCTGTAGATGCTTGTGTTGCTAAGCATGATACTAGTGACTCTGAACTATCACTGGTTGCATCATCATCGTCGTTCCATTCAGATGAGTGGATATTGGATTCGGGTTGTACCTATCATATGTCCCCTAACCGGGAGTGGTTCTCTGATTTAGTAGAACTAAATGGAGGAGTTGTTTATATGGGCAATGACAATGCCTGTAAAACTGTTGGGATAGGTTCAATCCAATTAAAGAATCAAAATGGATCAACCAGAGTTCTGACTAATGTTCGGTACGTGCCCAGTTTGAAGAAAAATCTCATCTCATTGGGAGCCTTGGAATCCAATGGTTCAGTTGTTACTATGAGAGATGAGATTTTGAAAGTGACATCTGGCGCACTTGTGATATTGAAGGGCGTCAGGAAAAATAACTTGTATTACTACCAAGGTAGTACAGTGATTGGAGCAGTCGCTGCAGCTTCCGGCAACAAAGAATTGGACTCAATATAGTTGTGGCATATGAAGTTGGGACATGCCAGCGAAAAATCCTTGCAAATTCTGGCAAAGCAAGGATTGTTGAAAGGTGCAAAGGCTTGCAAATTAAAATTTTGCGAGCATTGTGTTCTGGGAAAGCAAAAGAGAGTGAAATTTGGTACTGCTATCCATAATACAAAAGGTATTTTGGAATATGTTCACTCAGATGTGTGGGTGCCTTCCAAGACACCTTCATTGGGAGGAAAACACTACTTTGTTACTTTTGTTGATGAGTTTTCCAGAAGAGTTTGGGTGTATACCATGAGAACTAAGGATGAAGTGCTTAGAGTTTTTCTTAAATGGAAAACTATGATCGAAAACCAGACTGGCAAGAAAATCAAGCGGCTTAGGACGGACAATGGAGGGGAATATAAAAGTGATCCATTCTTCGATGTGTGCCAAGAGTATGGTATTGTTCGACACTTCACAGTTAGGGATACACCACAGCAGAATGGATTGGCAGAGCGTATGAATCGAACATTGCTGGAGAAAGTTCGATGTATGTTGTCCAATGCTGGGTTGGGCAAGCAATTTTGGGCTGAGGCTGTGACATACGCTGGCCATCTTGTTAATCGTTTGCCATCATCTGCATTAGAAAGAAAAACTCCTATGGAGGTATGGTCTGGAAAACCGGCTACAGATTATGATTCCTTACATGTGTTTGGAACCACTGCATATTACCATGTGAAGGAGTCAAAGTTAGATCCGAGGGCAAAGAAAGCTCTCTTTATGGGAATCACTTCTGGAGTGAAGAGATTTCGTCTTTGGTGCTTAAGCACAAAGAAAATGATCTGTAGCAGAGATGTTACCTTTGATGAATCTGCCACATTGAAAAAGGTAGCAGATAAAGATATTCAGACGAGCAATACTCCACAGCAGGTGGAGTGTACTCCAAAACAGGTAAAGTTTGAGCAGATGGGGATTTGCCCAGTTAATAAGTCTAATTCTCCAGCCACAATGGAGGAATTAGAGGTTGAAGAGGTTCTGACCCAAGAACCACTAAGTACACCAGAACCAGTTGCAGTTGCAAGGCCACGGAGAGAAATTCGTAAACCTGCTCGATTTACTGATATGGTGGCCTACGCCCTTCCCGTTGTTGATGATATTCCTATCACTTATCAAGAAGCAATGCAAAGCTTAGAAAGTGATAAATGGAAAAGCGCCATGGATGAAGAAATGCAGTCTCTCCTGAAGAATAATACTTGGGAATTGGCGCAATTACCAAAAGGTAAAAGGGCAATCGGATGCAAGTGGGTATTCGCAAAGAAAGATGGATCTCCTAGCAAGAAGGATATTCGCTACAAGGCAAGATTGGTAGCTAAAGGCTATGCTCAGAAGGAGGGAATTGACTACAATAATGTATTTTCCCCTGTTGTGAAGTATTCTTCCATTAGAATTTTGTTGGCCTTGGTAGCACAGTTGAATTTGGAGCTAGCTCAACTTGATGTTAAGACGGCTTTCTTGCATGGTGAGTTAGAAGAGGAGATCTATATGACTCAGCCCGAAGGATACACAGATGCTGGCGGTAGAAATTGGGTTTGTAAGCTGAACAAATCGCTATATGGATTGAAGCAATCCCCGAGGCAGTGGTACAAGCGATTTGATAGCTTTATGAGAAGGCAGAAGTACACAAGAAGCAAATATGACAATTGTGTATATTTGCAGAAGCTGCATGACGGATCTTTCATTTATCTACTCTTGTATGTTGATGATATGTTAATCGCTTCGAAGAGCCAAAATGAGATAGATAAGCTGAAGGCGCAGTTGAATCAAGAGTTCGAGATGAAAGATCTAGGTGAGGCCAAGAAGATTCTCGGCATGGAGATAAGTAGAGATAGACCGAGAGGCAAGCTCTGTTTAAATCAGAAGCAATATCTGAAAAAGGTATTACAATGTTTTGGTGTAAATGAAAACACAAAACATGTAAGTACCCCACTTGCTTCTCATTTGAAACTTAGTGCTCAATTATCTCCGAAAACTGAAGAAGAAAGAGAATATATGGCGAAAGTCCCATATGCTAATGCAGTTGGGAGTTTGATGTATGCGATGGTGTGTACGAGGCCTGACATTTCACAAGCTGTTGGAGTTGTGAGCAGGTATATGCATGATCTTGGAAAAGGACATTGGCAAGCTGTGAAATGGATTCTACGGTATCTTCGAAAAACCGTAGATGTTGGTTTAATTTTTGAACAGGACGAAGCACTTGGTCAGTTTGTAGTTGGATATGTTGATTCTGACTTTGCTGGTGATTTAGATAAACGTCGTTCAACTACGGGGTATCTGTTTACTCTTGCGAAAGCCCCAATGAGTTGGAAGTCTACCTTACAGTCTACAGTAGCTGTGTCTACTACAGAGGCAGAATATATGGCAGTTACAGAAGCTGTTAAGGAGGCTATTTGGCTTAATGGATTGTTGAAAGACTTAGGAGTTGTTCAAAGTCACATAAGTTTATATTGTGACAGTCAGAGCGCTATTCATTTAGCGAAAAATCAAGTCTATCATTCAAGAACCAAGCATATCGACGTAAGATATCACTTTGTGCGGGAAGTCTTTGAAAAAGGAAAAATTCTACTTCAGAAGATTCCAACAGCAGATAATCCCGCAGATATGATGACCAAGGTGGTAACAACAATCAAGTTTAATCATTGTTTGAACTTGATTAACATCCTGAGAATTTGAGCACCTTCAGGTGTATGGCGCTCGAGAGTGCATTTGTAGGCACTACAAAAGATAGCTTTATCGAATTTGGGGAGTTGAAGGAAGTGTGTGAAGATGTGATTATCCTAATCAAATCTTCAAGGTGGAGATTGTTAACATTAATGGGAGACAACATTAATGGCAAACAATACAAAGTGGTGCAAGTTTAGCACCCTAAAGTTGACTTTGAAAAAGTGGCATGGGATAATTTTTTTTTGGTCCTTGAGATAATGGGCTATTTATTGTTTGGTCCTTAAACCTCAACTATAAATAGGTTTTCTCATTTCTCATTTCAATTCATCCCAACCAATCTTTCTCTCTTAGTTTTCTCTCTTCTCCCATTTGAGAATTCTTAAGGAATTCTATTTGTTTGTAATACTTTGGAGATAGTAAAGTTATGATCTGGTGTTAGTGCCCGAGGACGTAGGTATAATTTACCGAACCTCGTTAAATCTCTTGTGTTCTTTCTTGTCCTATTTTTCTTTCAATATTTGAGGGTATAATAGTAGTATTTAATTGTGCTATTAAATTACTATAGAAGGGATATTCTGTCTAAGGAAAGACTTGGTATTTAAAAGATCCATGTGATCCACCTCTCTTCCCTGGGAATTGAACTTTGTGTGATTTTTTAATACAATAATTTACACGCTTCCAACCCTATTGGAACAACACAAAGACCATAATGCATTTTCAAATTTACGTGGAGTACCAAAAATGATAACATGTCAAATAACAAGAGATGTTATGCTGCAAATTACAATGAATACCACTATATCCTATTTTGCAAATTTAAACTAAATCAAATGTGTTTCTTTACCCAGTATTTACTATTTTCAACCTCAACCACACAATAATGCACACCCAATTAGCAAGTAGCAACACCAACATAATTCAAATAATAGATAATAAATTTTAGACCTAAAAGTGCTAATGCAAATTGTATGTTTATGTCATCAAATAACTAAGTGTAAAATCAAGTAGTAAAATCTACACTCTGATCATCATTTTTAAAAAAAAAAATCATCAATCTTTTACTCAACCAAAAAAAACTTGATTATTAAAACTGAATCTTAATCGATTTCAAAAACCAAAATCAATTATTCTTTGGCATCAAGTAATAATATTGCAAAAAATATTAAGAGAAACCAAGAGGGTGTCAAACTAATAACATAAATCAAACTTCATCAATAAGATACTTTCTATATATTGAGAAAGATTCTAGTTGAAAGTTAAATGAATAGGCTTAAACTTAAGATGCAACTTACCTATGTTTCGCACTCTCGATTTATTTACTTGAAACGAAAAGTATTTTGTCAACTAATCTTGTACGTATCAGTTTAAGATGCAGAAAAACAACAAATATTAGTCCATCAATGTTATAATCGAAAAAGCTTATTCTTGTACAACTTCTTGTGTTTGTTACCATGAGAATGTGAAACAAACAACTTGATAATGAAAATTAAAAAAAATTAAATTAAATAATAAAATAAATTCTAAACTTCCCAAATCGATTAAAAATAATTTTTCTAATAAAAATTACTTAAAAATAAATTTTCAACAAACAATTGATATAAAAGAATGCACCTAATCAACAAACAAAAAACATTAAACCATCATATATATATATAATATTGTTATAGAAAAATAATAATAAAACAATAATAATAAGTAAAAAGTGGATGAAAAATACAGGAGAATTTTCATTGTTTAATTTTCACTTACAAGGTGCTATTTATAAGCTCCTTTACATTCAATTAGTAAATATATTACATTCAATGAATTAAGTTTTCTTAATTACTCCATTTAATGATCTCCTGAGTATAAATGAAGTAAAGAGTTTTATCTTATTACTTTAATATGTTTAAAGGGGTTATAGACATTCATTTAATGTATTTACAACACTCCCCTTTGGATGTCTTTTAAATAAAAATGTTCCTCATTAAAAACTTTATTAGGAAAAACCCTGTGGGATAAAAACCTAATGAAGAAAAAAAAGTACACAATCTCCTATTACAAGTTGCCTCGTTAAAAACCTTTACCAAGAAAACCCAGTGGGACAAAACCTTGGTTAAAGGAAAAGAGTACAACATGTTTTAGACTCCCCATAATGGCAACATCACAGTATATCTTCGAGTCGACGCATTCCAATCTTGTTTCGTAGTCTTTCAAATGTTGAAGTTGGCAATGCCTTGGTAAAAAGATCTGCTAAATTATCACTAGAACGAATTTGTTGAACTTCTATGTCACATTTCTTCTCAAGATCATGAGTAAAGAATAATTTTGGTGAAATATGCTTCGTTCTGTCACCTTTGATATAACCACCCTTTAATTGAGTTATACATGCTGTATTATTTTCGTATAAGATAGTTGGCATATTTTCCTGTAAAGGAAAGTTACATATCTTATGGATATGTTGGGTTAATAACCTTAGCCAAATACACTCTCAGCTTGCCTCATGCATTGCAATTATTTTAGCATGATTTGAAGAGGTAGTAGCTAATGTCTGCTTTGTCGAACGCCATGATATGGCAGTACCTCCACATGTAAATAAATATCCCATTTGAGATCGACCTTTATGTAGACCCGATAAATATCCAGCATCAACATAACCAACTAATAGGGATTTTGAATCATTTGAATAAAATAACACCATATCAATGGTCCCTCTGAGATATCTAAATACATGTTTAATTCAATTCCAATGTCTACGTGTTGGAGAAGAATGAAATCTTGCTAACAAGTTTACAGCAAAAGTAATATCAGGTCTTGTGTTGTTTGCAAGATACATCAATGCTCCTATGGCACTTAGATATGGTACTTCAGGACCAAGAAACTCTTCATCATTCTCTTAAGGACGAAATTGATCTTTATTCATATCTAACGATCGTACAACCATCGGGGTACTCAATGGATGTGCTTTATCCATATAAAATTTCTTTAAGATCTTTTTCGTATAAGTTGACTTCCATCTTTTAAATGCTCGATTTGCAGGCCAAGACAAAACTTTGTTTTTCTAAGATCTTTCATCTCAAATTCTTTCTTTAAATAATTTACTGCATTTTGAAGCTCTTCAAGTGTTCCAATAATATTTAGATCATCAACATAAATAGCAATTATCATAAAGTTTGATTCAGACCTTTTTATAGAAACACATGGCAGATTGGATCGTTTTTATAACATTCTTTTAACAAATATTCACTAAGACGGTTGTACCACATACGTCCAGATTTTTTTAATCCATATACACTTTTCTGTAATCTGATTGAGCAATTTTCTCAGGAAACTCTATATCCTTCAGGGATTTTAAATCCTTCTAGGATTTTCAAATAAATTTAACTATCAAGTATACCATACAAATAGGCTGTAACAACATCCATTAGACGCATGTCAAGTTTTTCACGTACTTCCAGACTAATAAGGTATCTAAACGTGATTACATCCACCACAGGAGAATATGTATCTTCATAATCAACCGGGCCTTTGTGAAAATCCTTGTGCTACAAATCGTGCTTTATATGTTACGACTTTATTTTTCTCATTTCGTTTTCACAAAAATATCTATTTATATCCTACCGGCTTTACATATTTAGATGTTTGGACTATAGGTCCAAAAATCTCACGTTTATAAAGTAAATTTAATTCTACTTGAATTGCGTCTTTCCATTTTGGCCAATCTTTTCTATTTCTATATTTCTCAATAGATTTAGGCTCAGGATCCTCATTTTCTTTTGTTATTTCAATAACAACATTATAAGCAAAATTGTTATCGAAAACTATATTTTTTCGGTTCCAGCTTTTTCCTGAAGTAACAAAACTTATTAAGATTTCTTCGTTATCACCATTTTCAGGTACCTGAACCTCTTCTGGGGTTTTTTGATTAGTTATATCTTTGGCCTCTTCTTGGGCACTTGCCTCCACAATATTATCATCTTGAATAATTGCTCCTTTTCTTTTACTAAGATTTTTATCTTTGGAACCAATTGGCCTTCCATGCTTTAGGCGTAGATTACTTTCTTTTGCACTAACAATTTACCCTATTGGGATATCAATTCGTATTGGAGTATTTTCAGCTGGTATGTGAGATTTTGTAATTCTCTTTAGGTCAGTAAATGAATCTGGCAGTTGATTGGCAATGTTTTGCAAATATATAATCCTTTGAACTTCTTGTTCACATTGACTTGTGCGAGGATCTAATTGAGATAATGATGACCCATTCCATGTAATTTCTTTTGCCAGTTCTATTTTCTCTCCCCCTAATTTTGAAAATGTTGTTTCATTAAAATGACAATCAATAAATCGTGCAGTAAAGAAATCTCCAGTTAATGGTTCAACATATTTAATTATAGAAGGAGATTCATAACCAACATTTATTCCCAACCTCCTTTGAGGACCCACCTTTGTGCGTTGTGGTGGAGCAATTGGAACATATACTGCACATCCAAAAATTCTAAGGTCTGAAATATTTGTCTCCTGACCAAAAGCCAATTGTAATGGGAAGTACTTATTATAACTTGCTGGCCTTAAGCGCACAAGTACTGCTG
Organism: Gossypium hirsutum; assembly: GCF_007990345.1. Classification (NCBI taxonomy): domain Eukaryota; kingdom Viridiplantae; phylum Streptophyta; class Magnoliopsida; order Malvales; family Malvaceae; genus Gossypium; species Gossypium hirsutum. The sequence continues at coordinate 49,301,890 of NC_053440.1, forward strand.
CATGCAAAATAGCATACCCCAAGCTATAACAGGGAGTTTTGTTCTCATAAGCAATGACCTAGCTATTAGATAGAGGCGTTTGATAAACGATTCAACTAAACCGTTTTGTGTGTGAACATAAGGTATAGGATGTTCAACTTTTATCCCAATTAACATACAATATTCATTAAAAACTTGGGATATAAACTCACCAGCATTATCAAGACAAATAGTTTTGATTGCATAATATGGAAATTGTGCTCTTAATCAAATTATTTGAGCAATTAGTCTTGTAAATTCTAGGTTGTGAGCCGATAATAAACACACATGTGACCACCTAATAGATGCATCTATTAATACCATAAAATATCTGAATGGTCCACATGGTGGATGAACGGGCCCACATATATCACCTTGAATACGTTCTAGAAATGCGAGAGATTCAATCCCAACTTTAGCTGGTAATGGTCTAATAATCCTTTTTTTCTTGAGAACAAGAGACACAAGATAAATCCTTGAATTCAAGAATCTTTTGGTTCTTTAATGGGTATCCAATTGAATTCTCGATGATTCTTCGCATCATAATAGATCAGGGATGACTTAATCGGTCATGCAAATAGTAAAAGTATGTGGCTCTACAAACTTCTTGTTTGTAGTAACATGTGACTCAATTGCACTAATATGTGTATAATATAAACCTGATGAAAAAGCAAGTAGCCTTTCCAAAACATATTTCTTTCCACATTGAACATTTGTAATATATAGATATTCAATATTTTTCCCATTCATAGTCTCAATATGATATCTATTAAGACGAATATCTTTAAAACTCAATAAATTTCTTTGAGACTTAATGGAATATAAAACATCATCGATGACAAATTTTGTACCTTTAGGTAATAATATAATAGCTCTTCCAAAGCCTTCAATAAGTTTTGAACTACCCAATATTGTATTAACATGGGCATTACTCATTGTCAAATGAGAAAAATATTTTTTTTTATCTTTGAGCATCGTATGTGTTATAACACTATTTGCAAGACATATGTATCCATTGATTTTGGGTCCATCGAAATTTTGTTGAATAGTTATATTCTTCATAAAAACAAATAAAATATAATATGAGAAAATTGCAAAAATTTATTAAATATATAAATTATTCTTTATGCAAGAAAATAAAACATACTTAAAATAATATAAAAATGTCAAAATAACATCAATTTTTCTAATGATTCTTAAAGAAATCTGCCACATCTAGGTGAGTTATATTATTAAGGTCATTAAATTTATCACCCTCGTAGGCATGGTCAGTTTTAGTATTATAGTGGATATATTCATCTTTTGCCTCCATTTCATCATTTTAGGATATAAAATTTGTTTCCATATGTTTTCCCTTCTTTTTAATGGATACTTGATAAAATTTCACTAAATGCTCAGACGTATGGCAGGTACGTGACCAATGCCCCTTCATGGCACATCAGTAGCATATATTCTCAACAATCTTTGAAGGATTAGTTTGACCACTTCTTTATTTTTTTTCATTGTTATTCTTTTTCTGGTGGTTAGAAGTATCATTGTTATGACCACCATGATAACGATTACTAAGACGTCCTCGACCACGTTCCCTACTACGTCCACCCGACCACGACCGCAACCTTTATATTTTCTTTTTTTTTTATAATTATTGTGTACTACTACATTCACTTCAGGGAATGAACCAGTGGGACGAATTCCATGATTTTTCATTAACAGCTCATTATTTTGTTCAACCAGCAAAAGGCATGAAATTAATTCAGAATACCTTTTAAAACCTTTTTCACGGTATTGCTGCTGCAGGAGGACATTAGTAGCATGAAAGGTCGAAAATGTTTTCTCTAACAAGTCCTCATCAGTTATGTTTTCTCCACATAATTTTAGTTGAGAACTAATTTTAAAAAGTTATGAATTGTATTCACTTACAGTCTTAAAATCTTGCAATCGTAAGTGCATCCAATCATAACGAGCTTTAGGTAGTATCACAGTTTTCTAATGGTCAAATAATTCTTTCAAATTTTTCCACAACTCAAGAGGGTCTTTCACAGTGAGATATTCCACTTTTAATCCTTCATGTAGATGATGACGAATAAAAATAATTGCTTTTGTCTTGTCTTGATTAGATGCTTCTTTATTTGTTAATATAGTATTTCCTAGAACTTTAGCATCTAGGTGAATTTCAGCATCTAACACCCATGACAAATAATTCTTGCCTGAGTTGTCTAAGGCCGCAAATTCAAGTTTGGCAAGATTTGACATTATAATCACTTGAATCAAAATTAAAAAAATATATCAGTAAAATAATAAGCATTCTCAATCGTAAAATAATTCAATTATAAATACCAAATTTGCTAAATAATAATATGTATGTCAAATATTGGCATAGAGAGGAATAGTCATAATAATAACTTAACACAAATTACATTAATTGAAATATCTTTTAATAAAGAAAAAACATGTATATATAATTATCATTATTAGATTTTAGTTGTAAAAATAAATGTGCAAATGTTACCCAAAGTAAATATTTCATCTAGAAAATAAAATAAAAGAATTATGGAAATGCATATACTGTATATAGTTTAACGAGAGTTATACGGGCAAGTTATATAAAGTCGAAATGACGTGAACTTCAGTATGAACTCATAGAAGCTCGTGTTGATAACGTGTTATAGAAAAATTAATAAAACAATAATAATAAGTAAAAAGTGGATGAAAAATACAGGATAATTTTCATTGTTTAATTTTCACTTACAAGGTGTTAATGTATTTACAACAAATATTTATTTAAAAAAAAAACGCGGCAAGAATATATATATATATATGTGTGTGTCTCTGTGTGTCCGGGGTAACTATTTTGGTAGCTTTTCCCAAGTTTATATCAACTTTTTTTCTTTTCTGAGCTGATGCTAGAATTTCCGTTTCCTGGTAACTATTAATTGTTGAACAATTTCCTTTCATTTATAGCAAGCAAATGGAGTTATTACTTGCTATGCCTTCCGGAAGTAACCGCCATTTTTGAAGCTCAAAAGTCCTTGCTATCTGCATAATCCTATGGCTCTGCCACTCACCGTCTCCATGTCGAATAAATGGAGCAGAAAGAAACGCCACTTCCCTTTACTCGCAGTTCTTTTCCTGGTTTTCTTAGCTTGTTCGGTTATCTACATTGAATTCAGCATCCAACAAATCCATCAAAGCCCGGATCATGTTCTTCACAGTCAACGACAAACTTCATCATTTACTTATGTAAAACCAAATCTTCCCAAAGGAGCTTCAGGTGTGCTTATCTATCTTCAATCTTTACTTTCCTTTTATTTTCTTTGAATTTGGCCTAAAACATGAAGTTGGGCTTTAGATGTTTTCGATGGATCCAGTAGTTGCAACTCTACTAGGAACTACAGTGGGAAGAAAATCCGGTGGGTCGGCACGGATGCGGAATCGAATCAGCTGAGGAGCATAAGCCAAGAGAACAGCTGTGATGTGTTCTCCGGCAAGTGGGTGTTTGATAACCAATCGTACCCGCTTTACAAAGAGTCCGACTGTCCTTACATGTCGGACCAGTTGGCATGTCATAAGCATGGGAGGTCCGATTTGCAGTATCAGCACTGGAGATGGCAGCCTCATAACTGCAATTTGAAGAGGTAATTTGTCCTTTTGGTTGCTTGTATTTTGTTAGTGAGACCCAAGTACTAGATTTGCCAGTTTCTACCTTTACGCAATTTGAAGAATGGGATGTAATTGGTTAAAATTTTAGATTTTTAGCCATAGATGATAGAACTTCCCCGTTTTTATCTGATATTTGATAGCCATATTGGGCCTGACTAAATTCAGAGTCAAGCCGGGTCGCCCTGTTTTTCTCTATAAAACTTGCTTAAAGGGTATTAAGCTCTGTCACTCGATCCAACAGGCGTTAATATAGATGATTGAACTTTCTCTTATTGAAAAGTTGCAAGTGATTGTGTTTTTCCTTTTTCTGGTGTGTAGATGGGATGCGACTGAAATGTGGGAGACGTTGAGAGGGAAGAGGCTAATGTTTGTGGGAGATTCTCTGAATAGAGGTCAATGGATATCAATGGTGTGTTTGTTACAATCAGTGATCCCAGCAAATAAGAGATCCATGACTCCTAATGCTCAGCTTACCATTTTCAGAGCAGAGGTGAGCCAGGATACAACCTATAAGAGGTTTTTAACATAATGACTAAGAACTGAAACATTGTTGCCGTGTGTGTTACTTTGATGTCATTTGTAGGAATACAATGCCACCGTGGAATTTCTCTGGGCTCCGCTTCTGGTTGAGTCCAATTCTGATGACCCGGTGAATCACAGGCTGTCTGAACGAATTATCCGTCCGGATTCAGTACTCAAGCATTCAGCACAGTGGGAGCATGCGGATATACTAGTTTTCAACTCGTACTTATGGTGGAGACAGGGCCCAGTTAAGCTGCAGTATGTACGATAGTTGATCGGTTCTAGTCGAATCAAGGTAAATATATTTTCAAGATGCGCTGAAATGCTTGTGTGCTTGCAACTTTTGCAGATGGAGTGGTGAGGAAAATGGAGCCTGCGAGGAGCTCGATGGGTTAGGAGCAATGGAACTAGCCATGGGAGCTTGGGCAGACTGGGTAGCATCAAAAGTCATTCCCCTGAAGAAACATGTCTTTTTCGTTACAATGTCGCCAACACATTTCTGGTTAGGATCTTTACCCTTGCACTGAATTATCTCATACTACATCTATATAATCTGGATAAGTCACCTGATGAAAGCTTGCAAACTTATCGAATACCGTAAAATCATAGCATAGAGGCATTTGAAGCAAAGATAGTGCATCATGAAGGCACTAAAAGGACTATTGCTGGTATATAGAAGCTAATGTATATAGCATGGACTTGTGTGGGAATTATACAATCTTAGTGGCCCAATATGGTTTTTTTTACTAGCATTTTGACATGAAATAGGAAAGGAGAGTGGGAAGCTGGAAGTAAAGGAAACTGCTATAATGAGACGAGACCTATCGATCGGGAGAGCCACTGGGGAAGTGGTTCGGACTTGGCTACCATGCGCATGGTGGATAAAATGGTTTCTGGTTTGGGTTCGAAGGTAACAGTTATCAATATAACACAACTCTCAGAATACAGAAAAGATGGGCACCCTTCCATCTATAGAAAGTTTTGGGAGACACTGAGCCCCCAGCAGTTGGGGAACCCTGCAAGCTACTCTGACTGCATACACTGGTGCTTACCAGGTGTGCCTGATGTGTGGAATGAATTACTGTTCCATTTTTTGTAAATATTAAATCTTATTTTATTTATGAATTAAATGTAATCAGCTCCCTTGGATGGGATGCTTCATATTTGGGTTGAGTCCCCTCCCATATTTTAGAAATTAATAACCAGCTATCCGCATTCATTTCAACTTTGGCTATTCTTTAAAACACTTACCATGTCTCTTGTGTGCAGTTCCTATTAGGATCACCAGTAACACACCAACCAAATAGCAATTGATAGTAGAACTAAGGTTAACAGTTAAAAAGTTAAAAGTTAAGTCTGTATCCTAGTTCAATCATTAAAATCGTTAAAAATTATTAATTTGATGTGTTGATTAGGCTGCTCTCTTGTAACGGAAAATATACATGTTGAGTTGATAAATTTTAATAAAAAATACAATTGAACTAAAATTTTTAAATTAAAAAAAAAAGAGGATTAAAATTTTAATTTTTAATTATAAAGACTAAATCTTAAATTCTATAGAATTACATACAATAATAACATATTTTAACCTAGAACTAATTAAATTAGTAAAATGCTTGAAAGGAAACCATGTTCATGTGCAAGGCAAGACCAAATTCTCTTTGCCTTGGCCCCTTAAAAAAGGGTGAAATTCTATATTTGGGTCCTCTTGAGAATTAGAAATTCAATTTAACCCTTTTAGCATATAAGGTTTAGCTTTGGCCACCAACAATTTATATCCTGACTCCAACTCCACCAAAAATTTCTGATTTCGCCCTGTGCAAGGGTCTGTCCTAAAAAAAACCCGAGCACATATATATGTTGTAATAAACTTCTATCGAACAAAAGAACATGTAGTGTTTAATAATAATTTCTAATATTTTCGATTCATGTATGTATATAACCTGCATGTTTTTCATCAACAAAATGAGCACCAACAACATTTGAGTGCAATGCTTTCCTATTTTCTTATAATTTCTCTCTCTCTCTCTCTCTCTCTCTCTCTCTCTCTCTCTCTCTCTAAATATATATATATGAAAAGAGATGAACAAAAGCTAGACAACACTTTATCCCTAGCTTTAAATACACTCCCAAGTCCCATATCAAAGAAGTTCATTACCCCTAGGTGAAGGAACTGGAAATGGAGAGTGAAAGCATCAAGTTAATATCATGACATTCATGGGAACGCCCGAGCCCTAGTGATAAGAGGGTCGGTGCTGCAACATTTCCATCATCATTGCATATGCAGTAATCTTCATCTGTTGATTGACCAATATCCTCAACAAATTGGCAGCTAGAGTGAACCATAGAGACCGCCATTGTTGCCCTTGATTTCTGCAACAAATTATAAAATGTTGTAAGCACAAAAAAGTAAAAAAGTAAAACAAAACAACATTTCACATTTATTAGCTGACCTTTCTGTAAATGGTTCCATCGGCCTCCACATGCCAACCAGCCTCTTCACAAACAGCTTTCAACAGATCATTGCTATCAGCACGCTTTGGAAGGTTGTAGTTACCATGCTCCTTCAGCCCTGCAAATATTTTGTGAGCTACGGCTCGACGCTTGCGCTCCCTTTGCTTGTTCTTCAGGCGCTCGTCCTCGGTGGGGAACCGATACCTGGTGACTCTGCCACCCTCTTTGGTGGTTCTGTGAACAACCCATGGCCCTTTGCTCTTCTTGATGCAGCCCCTTAATGTACTAGTGTTCTTGTTCTTCTTCTCACCAGCCATTGCCATACCTTTTTTCTTTTTTTTTTTACTTTCGGCTCTGTGTCTCTTGTTCCTTGATTTGAAGTATCTCAAGCTGCCTTTGATATTGATATTGATGGCTATATATGTACAAAATAATGGAGTGAGGAGACCACAATAACGGAGTGTGTGTACTTGGGGTGTACCATTAGACAGCATAATGACAATTTTGGAACATTCCTGAACCTGCATGCAGGGTACGGTTGTTATGAGTATTATGGAGGAGTGATAAAGCATTTTCATTATTAATTATTGGGTAAAACTGTATGAAAGATCCTTGCACTATGCATTTTTGGTGTATTTAGTCCCTCTACTATAATTCCATCATTTCTACTTCCTTACTTCTCGATATTTTTAGTCCTAGGACTTTTTCTTTGTGAATTTTGTCGAATATACAACTTGACATACCTTATTTTGTAAACCGTATGGTTATAATTAGATTTGATTATGAGTCAGGCCACTCGCTAAGGTTTGCTCAAAAAATAAGAGGATTTAGACAAAAATATAGGTTCAAAAAATGGGCTTAAACAAAAAATAATAATAATAAGACTTGTTTTCTAAACGAGTTGGGCCTCGGATAAGATTTTTTGTCTCAACCCGATTTTGAATCTACCTAATTTTTTTTCTGCTGTTGTTTTACTGTCATTTTGTTGTTTTGCCGCCAATTTGCAGTTATATTGCTACTATTTTATTGTTATTATTTGTATATATTATATAACTCTTGTTTTATTGTTAATTTTGTTACTATTTTAGAGGTATTTGTTTGTTAAATTGCAACTATATTAGTGTTATTCAAGTAAAAAGTTTTTTTAATGTATTTTCAATATGTTGGGAAACATTTATTTTAATATTTTTAGTATATTTGATGTATTATATTTTTAAAATTTATTTTTAAATAAAAAATAATATAAAAAAATTTAATATGGACGGATCGGATTAGGCTCGGATTTAGTATTTTTTATTTGGACTAGGCTTGGGCAAAATTTTAAGTTTATTTTTTAAGTTGGGCCTAAATTTTGACATTAAATTGATTCGACTCATGATCAAGTTTAGGTATAACACATACACCTTGCTTTTTTTTTTATAATTAGGAAAAAAATATTATTCTTTTTACCATGCAAAAAGCTTGTCCAGCTGAAAAAAATTGAAATATATATTATATGACAATATGTTTGACAAAATTAAGGAAAAAATTAATCGCATGACTTAAAATACACAAGTTTTCTACATTGATTGTCTCTTCACTGGTATTTCCAACTTCCATGCAAAACAAATTAGGTGTCCTTTTTCTGCTGTTCAATAAATAGGTGTTGTCTGCACTCTCTGCAGCTGAAAAAAGAATAAAAAAACAACTTTAGACATAATTGTGGCGGTACCGTTAAAGCGTGGGAATTAGATTAGGTGGGTGACCTTCATTTGGTTTTCATGAATAACTCCTCCATCCACACACTACAGCCGTTGATTTTTTTACCTACTACACTTGCATTTTCCTACATTATAGAGGCAAAAGAATTGATCAATTTTTGTGATGCACCATTTCAATACTTGCACTGAATAAATAATATAATTCATACAAAATCCAAAAATGTGTTTTTCAAATATGTGCAAGCATTCAAGGTTCCAGATTGTCGGGGAGAGGAAATAAATTTTAAATTTTAAAAATCTTCTAAAACAATAATTTTGGGACTTGAATAAGTTAATTAATTATTTAAGTTTATCATATTAAATTTTTTTTTCTTCTTATTTTGCTTCGAAAAAATTTTCAAATACGTATGATTTCAAATTTATGTGCTCTAGCATGAAATTAATTATATTGTAACAAGACTTTAATTTGACATGTTTGAAATTTTAATTTAACTCAACCAATTTCACTTGATTCAATTCGACTCGAATTTGATTTCACTCGAAAAAAATTTCAAATCGAGTTAGAATGATAAAATAAAACTCGTCAACTCGATTAACTCAATTTTTTTCTCGATTCGATCGAAAACTCACCCCTAATTATAAATATTTAAATTACACAAAAAAAAATTAGTAATTTGGACCTAAACCATACATCAGTCCCAGATTGGTGTCCCGTTTTACCAAAAAAAAATATGACATCTAATAAAAAAAACATGCTATATGTCATGTTTTGATTGGTTGACATCGCTTGAAGGAGTAAATTAGGATACTTCCATAAGAAAAATTTTAAGAAGAATTTAAGAATTGAAATACAGTTCAGAGGTGAATTTACTAATAAAGTAAAAAACGCAAAAATACTCTTATAATTACACTCTTTTTTCCAAATCTGATAGGGGGTAGGCAATTTTTAAAATATTACAAAATTTGATGTTTAAAAAAATTATATATAAAAATTTATAATAAAAAAAGTTTTATGTCATCACAAAAGAATTTTTGTTTTTCAAATTCTTCACCTCAAACGAATTTATAAAAATTTATCCTACTAAAAAAATCAATTCTGCTTAATTTAAAAATATTGATTGTGATAACTAAAATTACCTAAAATTAAAAGAATAAAAATTTTATATACTATAAAATTTTACAATATAGGCTACTAAAATATTGGCTTTTTTTATCTGTATAATACAAATAAAAAAATTAAATACTGAAATAGTATGCTAATACCACTATTTACCCAAATGGTATGTTTGAAACAGTAATAAGGATGGAGGGAGAGAGCTGGGCGACACCCATGATTTTTCTGACACACTGATTGAATCATCATTACAAAATGATGTATGTTTAAAAAATATATTTTTTAAGGGTGGAGGGGGAGAGATGAACAGCACCAGTATTTTTGGGTGCAAAAATGCGGTTGAATGGTGGAGGATGAGAGAGAGGCGACACCAGACTAAAATGTGATGACCTAAAATATTCAAAGGCCTAATATGTAAATATGTCATTTTAATTGATTGCTAATAAAAGCTTTTAGGGTGCCGCTTGATAGTGTGGTAGCACCAAACTTCAAAAAGGTTAAATTGCTTCGTAAGCCATTCTTATTTACTATTTTCTTTTATTCTTTTTCAATATAAAAAAATAGAGAGGCTTATTACCAATCAGTTAAAAAAGTTTTTTCTACCAAAAAGTATTTTTGTCAAAATTTTGATTCTAACTGGAAATAAATTTGATTTATTTTTCGAAAAATAAATTTTTTGTTCAAATAATTTTTTTTGTTCAAATTATTTTTTTCCAGTTGGAATAATTTTTTGAAAAAAAAAATTTACAAAAAAAATTGAGCAGTGGAATAAAATTATTTGCTAAAAGAACACAAAATATAAACATTTATGTTAGTTTTAACACAAAATAAACTTAAACACAAGCAAATAAATGATAAAAAAATACTTTTCTAACCCTTTTGCTGTTGTTGTCTCCTTCTTCAAACACCCGAAATCTTCTCTTCTCCTTTCTTTCTTTTTTTTTCTTTCAACAGTCATGCCCTTATATGGGGCAATTTGTAAGCCTCAAAAGGCCTGAAAATTGGGTTGACTACCTGACCATCAGTCAGGAAATTTTTTTCCCGTGACCGTCCGGTTAGTTCCACCAGGGGTGTTGCCTGCCCTAATATATATATTTTAAAGTTAATAATTGTCAAATGATTGGCATCAAAGACAATGGTGGTGCCGCCTATCCACCGCCCTCACCATATCATTTTTGTAAATAATGGTGGTAGGATACCATTTTTGTAAATAATTTTATTTCTTGTATTATTTAGATAAAAAAAGCCTTTTTTCTTGGTATGGAGGATGAAAATTGATTAATCAAATGGTTAAGTTATGATAGTGCATAATTTCTTAATTATTTGTAATATTTTTCAATTTGAATTATGCTGTTTATGTTTTTAATTGTATTATTTATACTTACATTTTATTTATTATTAATTTAGGGAATAATTAGAGAAAAGTGAGTTTAATGTTTATTTTTTGCAAGTTTTTGCAGTTTGGACTTTCAACACAGTGAAATTTCAGTATTTTGGTCATAACTTGAGTTATAGACTTCCGTTTTGGGCCCATAGTATATGTATTTGAAAGGAATTGAAAGAGACAGCCAAAGTTATTTCATAACTCAAGCCCAAAAACTTTAGAAAGGCACCCAAAAATGGTATGGAAGTTTGACACAAAAATTATCGAAAAACCTAAAAAAAATTTACTTTATGTATTTAAGGGCACTTTTGTATTTTTTCCATTATATTATTTTTGCCTTATAAATAGACATTATTAGGTTAAAACTAGAACATACTTAGACGGAGCCCATAGACGCTCTTAGTTTTATTTTAGTTTTGTGTTTTCTTTATTTTATAGGTTTTTAAACTTTTTTGCTAGCCAAAGTAATATTCAAAGTTTGATTCTACAAGTTTGTGAGATCGAACTGTTCTTAATATTTTCTTCGTTCTTTAGCGTTTGCATGTATTTTGGTTTAATTACAATGTTCAGGTTTGTAAAATAGTCAATAAGGGAAGTAATTTATGATGATTGTCTTAATTATCGAGAAGGTAAGAAGAGATTAAGTTGCTAAGCGATTATTGACAACTATAACCAATTCATTAAAAAACATTGAAAATCATGTTTGCATCAATGATCAAACTCTTGAATTAAACAAAGATTTTTCTTTGACTAAGTTTTTTTCCCATTGATTTTTTATTTTATTTTATTCAGTAGAAAACTTACTTTTCTATTTACATCACTTGCTATTTATATAGCTTGAGTAATTAAGTTAAACTCTTGAAGTCATTGCTACTAACAACCTATTAATTATCTTAATCAAAATTTACGGGCAATTTATCAATAAAAGCCCTTTTTTTTTCAAAAATTACCGAAATGAGATCCTTAAGCATCTCGCGCTGATGTGGACGCGATTTCGGCCCGCGCGTGAACAGTACCCAACGGTCAAAAAAATAAAATACCGGACCCATTTCGATAAATTTTAAAAATATAGGGCTTTTTTGGTATTTTGAAAAAATAAAATTTGAATCTTTTTGTACTTGTATTTATTTTTTTAATCAATTAACTCTTCAATATTACATCAATAGCAACAAGTACAAAAAAGATTCATAATTGTTACCAACAAGATTTGAACCAAGGTACTAAGAGAAAAGAGCAAGCATCTTAACCAACTAAGCTAAACTAATTAATTGACACATTGTAGAAATACTGTTATTATCTTAATTATATTACTTACGTTCTAACGATTTATCGGACCTATTCCATACACGTGTCAAATCAAAAAAAATAATACAACAATTCTGTAAAAAAAATCTGGTGTTTACTTCAAATAAATAAGGAAAATAATGATTTGAATGTTTCAAAATTTAATTTTAAACCGAAAAAATCAAAATTTAGGGGCAAAAAAGATCTTTTTCGATGAAAACTGCGGCAAACCGCCTTCAGCTGTTTGTCAGCGTGTAGATCTCGAAAAGTTATTCGAAATAAAAAAAAATCGTCTCAATCGGACAACCGAGCCAAAAGTTATGGCCTTTCAAAGTTTTCCAAGCTAAAAAATATAAATTGTTCATCCACGTCAGCAAATCGCATCCTCATAGGCGCGATTTGTGTCCACGTAAGCAAAGCGCTCTGACGTGGACGCGATGTTCTGACACGTCCCCTGACATCGCGCTGACGTGGACGCGATTTCAGAGAAAATGGCCCATTCCGGTAAATAATAAAATACCGGGCCCATTTCGATAAATTTTAAAAAAATAGGGCTTTTTTTGTATTTTGCCCAAAATTTACCAACTTATTAGCATTTTAGCATGTGATTCGTATGCTAATATTCTCCTTACTTACTCTCTCTTTTACTTTCTTGAATTTCATTACTTTTAATATTCCCACTGCTTTCCTTTTTTTTCGGTTTTTTTACCCAATTAATCTGAAAAAAAAAATCAGAATAGGCACCACACCAATTATTTACAAAAATGGGTAAAATCTACCATACTCAGTTGGTGCTGTCGACGTGTCAGGTGGCACCCCCAAAACTTCTAACACATCATTATCTTTTAAAAAAAAATTTGGTGTCGCTTCTTTGTATTTTTTTTTCAAAATACTCGAAAATGTACGGATATACCGAGTATAAAAAGAAGAAAAATAATATTTTTTAATGGTGTCACATAGTTGTCAGGCAACACCAGAAATTAGTTTAATTCTGGCTTTTTACCCAAATAATGTGAAAAAAATAATAATTAATTACCATGTGGGGAATGAACTCGTGTATGCAACAAACAAATAAAATAAAATCGAGAAAATTGAACACGCAAATTTTACGTGAAAAAACTCCTGAAAAATAGGATAAAAAATCACGGGCAAAAAGAGATTTTACTATAATAAAGAGAGTACAAAAGATGGAGAGAATTAAAAGAAAACCGAAGCCCCAAAAGAATAAGTCCTTCAAAACAAAGAATAAAATTCTCTCAATCTAAATATTTTTGTTGTTGTAAACCTAAAGTAACTAAGACCTATTTATAGGAAGAAATTTGTAACATATTTAACTAGAATAAATCTAGGTTAATTATAGTTTAAGTGGGAAAGTACAAAACAAAGTTTAACTGAGAGAAGAAAGCTAAAAAACTTGAGACGAAAGAGGATCACGTCATCGGGACGAGGACTTTCTTCTCGTTATGACGCCGGCTGCTCGTCGGAATGAAGAACACTTCTTCATTGCAACGTCACACACTGTTTAGTCTAAAATGCAAGGCATAACTCCATCCACCTTAACTCGTATTTGACTTAACTCTCTTGCCAAATCCCTATTATGGGCCTAATTTGATCTTCGTCAGATACTCATCAAGTCCAAGCAATGCTCGAACTTTTAAACTGGAAGACTTGTTGTCAACATGTCAACCGGATTGTGTTCTGTGTCAATTTTAAGAATTTGAACATCCCTCGAATGGTCATCTCTCAAACAAAATGATAATGAATATCTATGTGTTTCATTCTTCGTGATACATTTGATCTTTGGTGAGATGTATGTCACTTTGACTATCACAATATACGACAGTTGCCTCTTTTTCACTTATAGAATCACTAAACAAGTCCCTTAACCAAATTGCTTCTTTTATATCTTCAGTAACTGCCATGTATTATGCTTCAGTAGTCGACAAAGACAATATAGCTTGAAGTGTAACTTTCCACCTAATGGCACAACTCCTAAAAGCAAATAGGTAACCTATGAGAGACTTTCTTCGATCTAAGTCTCTTGCATAATCAGAATCAACATATCCGACTAAACCCTTTTGAGTTTTTTTTCCAAACTCTAAGCACATGTTAAAAGTACCCTGCAAATATCTAAAAATTCACTTAATTGCATGTTAGTGTAACTTACCAGGATTGGTCATGTATCGACTAACAACATGTGAAATATCGGGATGAGTGCATACCATTGCATACATCAAACTTCCAACTATGCTTGAATAATGTACTTTTGACATGTACCTTTCATCTCATTCATTCTGTGATAAATCTAAAATTGAGAGTTTAAAGTGTGCAGCTAAAGTAGTACTTACCGGTTTTGCATCTTGCATCTCAAATTGCTAAAGGATCTTCTTGATGTACCTTTGTTATGATAAAAACAATTTCTTGGAATGTATATCTCTCAAAATTTCCATCCCCAAAATTTTCTTTACTGCACCTAAATCTTTCATCTCGAACTTAAAGTTAAGCATGATTTTAAAACGATCAATTTCATATGGATTCTTACCGCAATCAACATATCATCAACATAAAGTAGCAAATATATAAAAGAACCATCATCAAGACATTGTAGGTAAACAAAATTGTCATACTTATTTCGAGAAAAACCAATACTTAACATGAATGAGTCAAATTTTTATACCACTGCCGAGGAGACTGAAACATAATCGTACAAAAACTTTTGCAAAAGGCAAACATGATCTTCTTTACCTTCAAATTTGAAGTCTTCTGGTTGTTGCATGTAGATGTCTTCTTTAAGGTCACCATGAAAGAAAGCAGTTTTCACATCTAACTACTCTAATTCAAGATTGTTTGATGCCACAAGAGCTAAAAGCACCCGAATAGACGTATGTTTCACAATAGGAGAGAAAAAAAATCATGAAAATCAGCTCCCTTCACTTGATTGTAGCTCTTTGCAACCAATCTTACCTTGTACCTAATGTCGTTAGAACCCGAACCTTTTTTCTTTTTAAACACCCATTTGCAACCAACGATTTTCTTACCGATAGGTGATTTAACTAGCTGCCAAGTGTCGTTCTTTTGAAGTGACTCCATCTATTCTTCCATTGCAATGAGCTATTTGCTAGAATCGGAGGCTTGAACTGCCTCATAATAACACAAAGAATCGGTTGAATCAAAGCTCTCAGCAACACTTAGAGCATAAGTCACTAGGTTTCCTTCACAATATTTTTGTAGTGGTCGAATTTCTCGACTTTTCCTGTCACGAGCTAACTTGTAATTAGTTAATTGAAATGGTGAGGGTACATGAGCTGTAACGCCTCAAAATTTTTAGTTCTTGTTTTTGTGTTTATGTGACATAAGTACTTGTCTGCTTCAATGGTTAAGTAATCTAGGTGTGTGTGGGAGGTTCTAAGTTCAAGCCATGACTTGGGCAAATTTTAGTATTTTTATAAATAAAGCCTTAACCTACCCTAAAGGGCT
Source organism: Gossypium hirsutum (assembly GCF_007990345.1). NCBI lineage: Eukaryota > Viridiplantae > Streptophyta > Magnoliopsida > Malvales > Malvaceae > Gossypium > Gossypium hirsutum. Next base: position 49,317,503 of record NC_053440.1, read on the forward strand.
TAAGTTTAATAGTTGGTAATCAAATAATAGAATGGGTCTATTGGTCTAGTAGTTGAATGGAGTGTTTGATTGCATAAGGTCTTGAGTTCGAATCCATGCTGGAGTGTAGGGTTAGTGGGAGAAAATTTAGGGATATGGGGTAACTATCGATATCATCTAAGTTTCTATTTGGTTTTTATTTTTCCCAAATTTCGACATTCTCCTCTTTTCCCCAATTTTTCTACCATCCTATTCTTCTTTGCTTTGCCGAATTTTTGCTCCCTAGTCCACCCTCTCTGTTTAATTTTTCTACTAGCCCACTTTCCGGCCAGCAATTGTATACACTCGTTCTGTAAGTATCTGACTGCCTCTATTTTATCGTTTCTTAGCTAGTTCCTAAAAAGGATTGTTTTGACTCTCTTGGTTTAGGCAAAAATCAAAAATCAGTTGCGGCTTCACAAGCAAATTGAGCGTTAGAAATTTCGATTTGTTGCCAGTAAGTGTTTAGGTTCGCTATCGATTTTGATGTAGACGATTTTCAGTTGTGAGTTTTCGTTAGTGATCTAAATTGGGATCTAAATATTTATTTTTAGGTTTTGGAGTGCTTGGGAGCGTATTTGCAGTGAAACAATACCAGGTGTGTACCCGAAACACAAAAATAAGGGATTAGACGAAAAGCCGAAATTGCTTGCTGTTTGGACAGCAGCAGTAGGCTAACTTTGAAAAATCACCATAAATTGTGGAAATCGAATTAGAGGATTAAAAAATTATGAGATTACAGATATTTGAGTCTAGTTTCTTATAGAAGAAACGAAGTAAGTAAAAGAATTTCATTTTATGAGATATTTGAATTTTAGTGAGATAGGGTCAGAATGATTTCGGAATCCCCTATCCTGATTTTAAAAACTTATTGATGAACAAATTTGTAAACTGAACGGAGATTTTACCTTTGGCTAGAGCTTCATCTTATTGATTTTCCTTCAATTTTAAGTGGTTTATTTACTTTTAGTAATTTGATGTAATAACTTTGGTTTTGTTTTTCACCCAAAAAAAAATTGATTTTAGTTATTCTCTAAAATCCCCACATCATATTTATGTAGCTTGGTTTTATTTAAAAAAATAAAATTATTACCTATATTTGTAGATACAACCCTACTTATTGCTACCTACTAAATTTATATTTTTTAAGTGGAATTTAATTTTTGTGATTCTCAACAACCATACAAAAGGCTCCATATGATAGATCTAAAAGGGTAAAAAATGCATTGGACAACAGAGCATGCACTGTGGGTTAAGCTTCAAGACCAACGAGCTAAGAAGAGCATATATAAGGAATTATCCATAACAATAATTTTCGAGCCATTGAAGTATACGTGCAATGGTTCAACTAGATGGCCCACCTAAAAATATCATTGTCCGTAAAAATATCCTAACTCAATAATTTCGAATTTTTATATGTAATGATATTTTTAAATTGTATTTACATTTATGTATTGAATTTCAAAATTATTGAGTTAGAATATTTTCAATTTAAATAAGGTTCATTTTAGGCTTTTTAGTTTACGATTTAAGGAAATAAAGATTAAAATGTAAATCTAGAATCAAATTGTGATTCCGCAATTCAAATTTAATTACAACATTACGATGTATGCAAATAGGGAAAATTTATCACAATTTATCAAAAACATGGATAAATCTAACATATTTTTGCATATTAGTAACATTGTAATCGAGTCATATTTGGTGGTAGTTGGGCATCTTCCACCTAATTGAAGATGAAGCGAGGGAATGGATTATCAAGCCAAAATGTTTTTTTTGATGTTACCAACACTATGAAAATGACCTTGGATGAAAAAACCTAAATCACTCGATAGATTTCGAACCATTCCACTTCAATTAGAGTGAATTTAAATAAAAAAAAAAGTAGATGTGGGGCAGGATAGGGCAAGTGAATTTTTTGGACAATGAGTATAGAGTGATTATGGTAAATACTTGTCTCGCTCCGCCCGGCTCCACCATAAGAAACTATCATTTTACCCTTGTATAAATATAATTATTACAAGGGTAAATTTGTATTAATGCAGCATAGAAAAAGGCACATGCTTTATGTTTAAATATTCATTGGAATTTAAAATGATTGACAATATTAGAAATAACGAGCAAAAATTAAATATTCATTGGAATTTGTATTAAATTGGATTTGAACAGGTATTTTTTTTAAGACTTAATTGACAAATTTCACTCTAAAATACTTTTATCAAACCTTTTTTTTGGTGAGAAGTATTACTTAAAAAAACCAAGGACTAATTATATTGTACCACATCAACACCCATGTGTTATTTTTTCTAATTTTATATTAATATTATTAAAAAAAATACTTCCCTCTCCTATTGTCCCTCTCCCTCCCCTACCATCCCCTCTTCCCGTCCCCCCCACCCCACCTCACCTCCTATCGTCCCTCTCACTCTACTCACAAGCCTCTATCAACAATGGTTGAAACCCAAACGTTATGAAAATAGATCCTTTTCAATGAAATCATGTAATATTATGTTGATATAGAAGCACAAAAACAATAATTAATTGAATTTTTTATTTTAATTAATTTTAACTTGTTGTAATTTGATTTAGTATGAAATTGTAGGTTTGTTAGATTTGGGCATCTTTGAGTTTTTGTTTAAATCATTGAAATTAATAGTTTTTCTTAGGTTAAATTTCATCTACTTTATGGCATTTGAATGTTAGGGAGAGAGTCAGGGGAGAGGGAGGGTCGGTAGGGGAGGAGGGGAGAGAGATAAAGGTAGGGGTAAAGGTAGAGGGAGGGAATTTTTTTTATTTTTTTAATATTAATATAGTTATTTTTAATTAATAATAATATAAAATTATAAGATCAGAAAAATAATGCATTGGTGCTAATGTGGCACAATATAACTGGTCAATGATTTTTTTATGGTGTTAAAATTTGGAGTGATTTAAATAACAGAAAAATAATTTAAGTACCATTTCTAACAAAAATATATATATAAGTACTAAGTTGGGAAAATAGTATGACTTTGTGTGTAATTTGTCAATTATGTCTTTCTTTAATTTAATTCAAATCAATTATAGATAAAAAAATATTTTATTTAAATTTAACTATAAAATGTTAATGTAAAAATAATTTTTTGAATTAGTTTAAATTAAATTTAAATATGTTTTATTTTCAAAATATACTACATTAAAAATACTTGCCTTTAGACTTTTGTCAAAATGAGGGGCTCCACTTTCAAATTTAGTAAGTCAACGCGACCTGTTTGGTCATTAGCATTCGTGATTGCTCTAAGGAATAAAGAAAAAAATTTCTGACCATTAAAAGACCTTAGCTAGGGTGAGTTTAGTTGGATTAGATGTATCACTATTATTTAGACACAAATATCTTATAAAAATACTTTTTTAGCAAAAAAACAGAATTAAAAAATTTTAACTTTTACTCAAAATATTTTTTGGCTCAAAAACACTTTTAAGAAACAATGCTAAACTAAACCTGAATCTTTTATATTTTTCACATAACTCACTTGGATTCAATTTATTTCTCAACCTTTTCATACTAGTTTTGGATTTAAGATTTTTAGACTTATTTTGATAACATGAATTGATTTTAAGACATTATTTACTAAAATTTTAAATTTTTTTATAAATATTTTTTTAAGTAATTTTTAAAGAAAATAAAAAATAATCAAGAACTAATTTTAGGTAATTCGGGGTAAGTCCAAAATTTTTTTAAAAAAAAAGACATTCTAGGAATAAAGAGCACATGTTTTTATAAGTTTAGAATCTTTTAAAGTTAACTTCTTTTAATTTTTTCATAATTTCTTTTTAAATAATTCTTCTTCAAAATTTTTATTTATTTATTTATTTATTGTGTAGTTCTAAAAAAATAAAGTTACAAACGTATGATGTATCTAAAGCTAAAAAAAGTGTTCCAACTCTTCAAATTACCACTTGAACACAAACAACAAAATTAGACGAAGCCACGAAAGGTTATTAAATAAAAAAGCACAACCATTTTTAAAAATTAAAAATGCAAGAATTAAATTTAAAATAAAAAATACAAAACCTCTGACACATTCGAACTTTATAAATTAAGCAAGGCAAAGATAATCAGGCCCAGGTCGTTTCAACAAAATAAATTCTCTCTTTATATCAAAAATTTTAATTTTGGCAGCTTAAACTAACGATGGGAGTGGAGAAACGGAAAAGGAAAACACAATATACGTACATCCTATGTGTTAAATAAGAAAACTAGCAGATACCCAGCTTATAATATTTACTTACAAAAAGTTATTAGCACAATTTGTTCCCCACTGGATTTTTACCTAATAAAACACCCGTACATCATTCCAACTCAAAAGCCAAGGACTGAAATCTCCAATTTTAACTGCATTCATTCACACCTTTCAGACTTCTCAGGGGGGTGTTAAAACAAAGTACCTTCATACAGATCATGCAAATCATCAATTCAAAGTCATATTATCTGCACATTCAAGCATATAACCCCCAAAACCCTATTTTTTTTCCCAATCAAGCTACCTTTTTTATGTCTTTCTATTTTCTGCTCAACTAGTTTAAACATATATATAAACTGGATTACAGCTAGCAAAAGTGTTCTTAGTTACACTCCTCCAGCAAGCCAATTCCATCAGTTTCCAATATTACAGGAAAACAAGTAACAGCAATTAAAGTTAGACTGAACAGAGACGAGAAATACAGAGAGGTACCTCATCCTTGATGTTCAAACGATCTAAGATGAAGCATCCATTTGATAGGCAAAGGGTGCTTAGTGTTGGTCAGGCCAAATCAGCTTGTTCACATGCTAGCCTTCACAATTGCCAATTACAAATAAAACCTTCTTGCGGAGTTCGTCAATAATCTGCATGAACAAGTCAAGTAGTAAAGGTAAATAAAGTAGCAGCATCAAGGAATAAATTCTGTCGTATCACTTCTATGTTTGACAGTGCGCACCGAGCTAGAGGCCTTTGCCCATGCCTGAACAGAAGCGCCGGCACTTTTGAGGTGAGAAATTGAGGGTTTAAAATTTAAATAATATGTAGAATTTTCTGTTGCTTCAGCAACCCAGAGATGATTCATTTGATCCTTTGGTTTCTTAATAAGGTTACAGAAGCCTACCTGCAAAGATTTTGTATTAGAGTCACTCTTTAAATGAAACAAGTCGAAAAGAACAAGTATAATGACTTGTCTATAGCCATTAAACAAGGAGAGTATCAATTAGTTCATCATGCATCGGCTCAATAATTAAGTTGGAAAAGTACTTATCTGATAACCTTAATTTACTTGAAGTGTTCAGTGAGACTGTTAATTCTGGATTTTTTTAAATAATAATAAAACTACAACTCACCATGGATCCCACTAAGTTAGAGTTGATTGGTGCAAACGAGTCATCATCAATGGATGGTGAGCAAAAACTGATGGCAAGTAAAGAATCTGACTGTAAATCGGAAATAGAATCATCTGTCACAAACACCCACTGTTTCTTCAGATGAGAAGCTGTATAGACTTCTCCCACATACACAACATATGCAGCAATGTCAAACTCACTGAAGAACCCAAAAGGAACATGAGTGAGAAACCAAAATCTTCAGAAGAAAATAGCTAGACATTTATATATGAAGGTAGAGGACAGAGATTCACCTGGAAAGAGAAATTTCACCTAAATTTGACAACTTCATCGACTTCCGTGGGAAGAAAAATGCCCTGTAAAGACACAAATGAGTTCAAAGCCTGTAACCAATTGTTGTAAACAGAATGCAGATGGAAACTTACTCAAAACTTTCCATTGCCAGGGGAGATAGGGGCTGCCATTTGTTGGTAGATCCTCGGGCTTGTAAGTAAAGGATTTCCGAATCTGAGTTCATTGGTATAAGTCCAGAAACGACATATGCCTGTCCCTCAACCAGCTCACTTTCCTGTTTCAGCCATATGTATCTTCATAATCAAACTATTAGATAAACTAAGCAGTTGCATTAAACCCAGAATTTATCCTGCCAAACTAAAGATCATTCAATGATAATTTCTACAGCAAATGCTTGTAAGAGCAGAAACTGAGAAACCCCACATGCACAAGTAGATGAAAAATGTAGAGCAAGATAAACTCTCAGATTCACCTGCTTTTCTGTTGGATTCCAAATGGTTATTATTCCTTCTTTAGGTCTTCCCTTTCCATGATAATTCCTATTAATTAATCCAACAACTCTAACCCTCATGAATGGAACAACATCTCGCTCATTTAATCCAGCCTCCGCCAGAGCTTTCTCAATTGATTTCTCCATCTCTAACTGCCTAGTAGCCTACAATCAGATCTGCATGGTTAAATATCAATTCCTAGCTAGATCTGCCTTTCAAGCAAAGAGCTGAAATGCACCTCAAGTTTTGATTTATATGTAGCAAAGGAAGTTAGTTGCTCCGGGCTCATTTCTGCCATAAGGACTTCTGGCTCAGCAGATGTCTCAAGAATCCTTAAGATTTTTGCTCCTTCACTCTCACTGTCATTATGGATATAAGAACTGTTGACCCCTCTTTGGTACTCAGATATAACATGATCAACCAGAACTGAGCACCTGCAGCAGGAAAAGATGAAGCATGAAAAGCCTAATATATTATGAGCTCACAATTACACAATCATTTAAGGCATAACTTCAATTTTTTTTTCCAGCTAGAATACCAGTTCTAATTTACATCAGTAAAAGTTCGGATTTCCTCTGTTATTTCCAAAATGGAGCAAATGAATATTTAAGGCTGTTAGGAAGAATCATACTGGTAGCATTAACCAGGTGATATTCTTAAGAGCACATCATAGTCCCTTATGCAACAAGCGTTGTTAGAATGAGAATTATCAAATGTATAGTAAACCCACATGATAGTGAAGAATGAATAATTATGAAGTTAAAAGGCATCACAGTTCTTTCTTATAAAGACAGTTAGCAAGACTAAATCTAATAAAGAGAACTATTAGTTGGTAAAAGCACAAAAGGTGGAAGTTGATCACCAAAAGGCTGGCGAAAGGCTGACTGCTGAAACTTACGTGCATGCCTAGATAAAGTGCAGCAGATAAAAGCATTACATCTAATTTCAACACCACTATATGATATGAAATTACATATTACGATGGAGGATTCTAACACTTTAAAACGTGTACAGAATATAGTGGTCAGTGGTCACCTTTGATTGTGCTTTTGCACCATTCTACTCTCCATCCTCTCAGATCTAACAATTGATCCCCCATTTCTCAACCTAGATGGAAAAAGAAAAAACATAATTAAACTTAAAGTATAACTTGCAGTTCCATTTCACCTGAAATTGCAGACAGATCAGTTTGTGGTTACCTCTCCTTGTAGAGAACAGGGTATATCCGAGTGACTCCAACTAAAGTCAAAGGGACTGGACCCCCGTCACCCTTGATACACCTAAATGCCATAGGAATACGAAAACCTTTACCTAAAGAATTAACAGGAAAATCAAGCTTAAGGAGGTAAGAGATATATTGATTTTTCTTGTTATTACAACTAACAAATGGAATTTAAATTAATAAGAAAATATAAATAATGCTTACAAAATCCAAGTCGATCAGCCCAGTGAGCTCTAAACGTCCCGTTCATGTTCAAAGCTAAACTAATTGCACTGGACGCCTGAAATTCAAGGAAAAGGAAAGGAAGAAGAAATGACAAAGCATTTTCAAGAATTTAATTTCCAAAAGAAAATTCAAATCAGAAAGAACCTCAAGGGGTGAAACTGGCCCATCCCAGCCACAAAGTCCTGCTCCCCATATCTTCAAAAGACAAATCAATACATAAGAATGGACAATTTTTTTCCAGAACTCTCTAATTGAAAAGGGAAATTTAAACATAAATGAAAAAATTACCCGAAGCTTCTGTCCCACAAACAATTTTCCAACAGCAAGCTGCTTTGATAGCAATACATCCAAAACAGCATTTATAGAGTACCTGTAAGCCCAGACATCTTTTACATGCCAAAATTTCCAATGCAAAGTAAGCAATAAAATTGGAATTTACTTACCACCCATCTGTTAGTTCCACTTTTGCATTGCCACTATAATGAGTTCCATTTGTTATCTCTAGGTTGGTCTCCATATTTGGTTCAGAATTTGATTGAATTGTTGAAACACATAGCACCAACATTTTAGAAGGCGAAGCATCCCCTTCAAGTATTTTCTTTATTGCAGAACGCTGACCATGATTGACTTCCCTCTCATATCTAAAAAGATGGATTATAAATTGCTTCCATATATATAAATATCTTCTCAAAAAAAAAAAATCAGATGCAAAACAAACAACTCACTGTAATTGGATACCTGTACTTTAATTCCTCAAGTACATTGGAGACCGTTAAAAATTTTCCAGCACATTTGGAAGGATAGCACCTCTCGTAGCATGCAAGTTTCCAAACAATCCACTTATAATGATTTGCGACCCACCTAGACATGCAAGGGGAGTAGGAATGGTTTAACAAATATACATTGCAAAATGCAGATGATAAACAGAGTTTAATAAATACATGGCACATATAGCAATACAAACAAGCAAAAGTCAACTATAAAGCAAACTCAGATTTGGTATATATAAAAAAATACTTAGAGGTAGCCAACTTTGAGCAAGCAACCAATAGCATCAGTTTATTAGTAACTTGCTGTATACCATGAAAATCATTCAAATAAGTTTCAAGTACTAAAGATTTGAAGTCGGCATGGATAAGAGAAAAAGGTGATTACTCTTTAGAAACGTGTTGCACAGAAGCTCCAGAATGAGACAACATGTCATAAAAAGCTTCTGCCCCAATTCGACTGAAGCCAGTTTCATCTTTAAATAAATACTCATAAGCATTCTCTGGAGTGATCTGTTTACCGTTGATTGGGAAACACTTCAACTAAAGCAACCCAGGAATATAAACAGGTGTCAATGGTGAGAAATTAACCAATTTCTTGAAGGCAATAAACTGTAATGAGAAGCTGTTTACCGTGCTGCAGGCTGAAGGAGGCACAGCAAAATATTCCTTTATATATACTCTTGGTACTCGAAAAGGATATTTAGTGGAAACTGTCCTATTGCAACATGTATGATCATCTAATGAAGTAAAAAGGCATGCATTAACAAAGAGAATAAACCAAAATGAGAAATCATAAAACTAAAGCAAGTTTTAAAGGCCTGATAAATTTACCATTTGCTACCAAGGAAACATCATTATTCCATGGAGCAGAGATCTTGGAACAGCGGGGTCTTTTGAAGGGAGAAACAAAACTTGATCTTCCAATTCTCCTCTTTTCATTCATAACCTGTTTGTTATTTGTTTGAGATGTAGCAATGTTATTTGAAATATCAGCCAATGGCCCACCAAATGACCTTCTAGGCAAATTAGTCTGTGAACCAGAACCGCTAGGCAAAGAATTGTTAGTTGCAAAATTTTTCTCAGAAAGCCTATTGATTGAATTCAAAGCATTCTGTGGAGAAGGCATATTAATGGCCGATGCACATGCACTAGAACTTTCAACTGCATCAAATTTTTCAATCAAATTACTCCCAAACCTTAAATTTTCTGAATTGAATATGGACCTTGTTTGCTTGAAAGATGATTTCAGTGGGGATGTGAAATCCTTGGATGTGTCTTTACTTACAGGAAATGAAGTAAAGAAACAGTTTTCCTTGTTTAATGAAGCATCATTAAAATTTTCCTCCTTGTAAACTGTAAATGGTGGAACCTCTTGATCCATTTCACCGAAGATATTTCCTAGCTCTGGGTCACCAAGAAGACTCCTTGCACGCTTCAATGCATCACTTGAAACTGACAATGATCTTCCACCTGCAGTATGAAACTTGATTGGAGGTGGCTTGGGAGCTGAATCAAACATTTTGGAATGCATTGGAGTTGAGTCATTTTCACTGCCTAGTTCACCTCCTACTAAACCATTCCTAGAGTTTAACATGTGCCTTGGTTCTGATGTAACATCCATAACCCCATAATTTTGCAAATCTTCTTTCTTCCCTGAATGAGAAAACCTTTGGCAGTCATAAGGTTCATTAGTTGCAGGTAACCTCCTTGGATGTTGAAAACCTTCAAAATTGTGATTCTCATTATCGTGTTCAAGTCCCAACAATGTCTTAGCTCTGACCAGACCAGCTGAAGATATGTTAACCATTTTCCCAGAGCCTGTTTGAAAAAGAGAGCTACCGCAGCCATTGTTCGCTGGAATCAGCTTGCCTGTGTGGCAGATAAGTTCAAAAAAAAAAAAAAAGAGCTTGGTCCAGCAATTTTACAATCATCTCAGTGAATATATTAAATGGTTCTAGTAACCAATGCTCCTTGGTTCCTAAAAATAGAAAAACCATTCCGAACATAAATTCAATTCCTACATTTTCCCCGTTTTAATTTCAGCTTCAAATTATCCAAATGACATAAGTTTCTTCTCTAAATTGCAGAATATAGTTATCAAACAAAAAAAATGAAAGTAAAAGAGAGAAGCTTTACTTGAAGTAACAGTAGAGGCAGCGTCGTCGTTGGCGAGGATAGATAATGCTTTTGCAATTGAAGATTCTTTCAACGCCACCGATTTCCCCAATCCGGTTCTGAACATCGGATATTTCTCGAATTCTCCATCTCCATTCTCAATAAGCTTCGAACATCCTGCGTTGGATCTAAGGAATTTGAGAGCACGATAATCAAATACAGACGCGAAATGATTGAGAGACTATTTACCTTGAAGCAGGAGATCGGCCATGGATGGGAGTGGAGGAACCGGAGCTCCGTTCGGGTCATCGGCAGGCTTAGTCGGTAGGATAGGAGGGGAAGCCTCCCAGCGAAAACTTGTTCCGGCATGAGAAAAAATCTGCCACGTAGACATTTTTGAGGATTTTGGCTAGGGTTTGTGTTTGATGTTTTCTTATGCTATATGCTTCATTGAGTTTCGAGTATTGTAACAAATTGAAATTTTTTTGATAAGGCGGGAAACGTAAAATATTACGGGGGAGATGAGATGATAAATTGGATTTGGAGGGTAGCATTTTCAGGTTCGTTGGGCTTAAGCTAAGCTGGATGCAATTTTGTTGGGTTTTTTTTATGATTTTTTTAAATAATTTTTCAAAATTAGATTGGTAGTTAAATCAATTAGGTTATCGGTTCAATCATTTCATCTGATTCGATTGAATAAATCATTAAAAGTACTAAAAAATAAACAAAGTCTAGATTTATTGTTTGAATCAATTAATCTAATGCCTTTTTTTAAACCGATATCTTGATTGATCTAGTCAAACAATCATGAGTTTTATTTCAGTTTTCGTTTTTTCATGCTAATTGTGGATTTGTTTTCATTTTCTTTATGTCAAAATTGGAATTTTTAACTTATTTTGAAGAACTCAAATTTTTTATATATAACTTTTAGATATTATTTGATAAAATTTAAAGTGTTTTTTCTTAAATTTTTAAAATATTTAAATTTTAAGTAAATAAAAAATAATTAATAATTTTTATGTAATAATTTTTAAAAATATAAAATTTTTTAAAATTATTTTTGTATTATAAAAATATTAATTATAAATTAATAAAAAATAAAACTCAATGTGATTCAAATAATTGTGATCTCTTGATTTATATTTTAACAATTATCTAAACACTTCGGATGGAATCAATTTTCAATTCCTTAATTTTATTGCTCAAACCTTTTTCTTTTTCTTTTTTTTAACAGTAAAACAATATCAATTACAAACTATAAGTAGAATTCGGATTGAAAAACCGAACACATCTATCAAAGCAAATCTGGTCATCAACCGAAGGAGAAGCCACATGAAAGATTCGATCGCCAAAAGGATAATCTTTCATCAAATTAGCCAAGATATTAGCAGCATAATTCACGTTTCTAGGTACTTGTTTTATGAGCACTCTCCACCTATACAATTCTTGGATACACAAAATCAAATCTCTATTTGAATGTCCTCTATGATATCCATGGATACCTTTGATAGCCAAGGCACGGACTATTTCAATAATAATGTTCATCCATTTAGCCTCCCAAACTAATTCGAGGCTGTCATAGATGGCCCAAAGTTCATCTCAAAGTACACTGCATCTTCCAATATTTCTTCCTAATTCCTCTCATTCCGTGCTACTACTGCCGAACAAGCAAGCCCCAAATTCGGATTACGGGCACTATCTGTGTTTAGTTTAAAGAAACCCATAGGCGGAGGAGCCCATATCTGATCCCTACTTCAATTCACCCTATTCCTCTTATAGGAGCCTGTCCCTGCTTGATGGACTTTGCCCACCCCTACGAAGAGTTGATCACACTAAATATGTTAAAATGGATATCTTGGAACACATATAAGTTCCGTTGTTTCCAAATCCTCCAACAAACAATGCCAAAAAGAGGGGACCAATCTACATCATGAAAATTAACATCAAAAGTATTTTTTTCAAGTTGGTAGATAACTATACCTCCAGCAAGGAAGAAAAAAACTGGTTTGAAATCCTCTTGGGGATTAACTGCTTCCACACTTCTTTAGCTTGGCTACAATCTTGCAACACGTGAAGACAAAATTCTTCAACACTTTGGCATAGCTTGAACGAAGGATCATCAGCGAAGCCTCTCCTACACCATTCCTTATTAGTAAGGAGACAATCCTTAAACACCACCCAGATAAACTTATGAATACGTTGCGGGACATTTGAAGCCAAGCTAGCTTCCATTTTGCTTCCAGCAGGTTTAACGAATTTTTTGTAAGCATATTATAGGCTTCTTTGATACTAAAATTTCCACTAGAAGTCCAGCTCAATATAATTCCATTAGGGCCTACAAGAGAATTCAAGGTCGGAATGTCACCTATAAAGGATAAAATATCTTTATTCAATAAGTATCACATATACTCCCAATTCCATTTACCTTCCATATTCACAACCTTGCAAAAAGTGATGTATTCATCAATCAAAGAAGGAGCCAAGCAATGGTTAATGAGAGGACCTACCTCTGCTATCCAATTATCAATCCAGAATTTGATAAGTTTCTCATCACTAATTGACCAAAGAATACTTTGACGCAGAAGGGGCCAAACCTTGGAAAGAGATCTCCACATGAAAGAACAATTGCTTTTGGAAATTTCCTAGGGGCAAACTTCCAAAATTTTATACTTCGATCGGAGAACTCTTACCCATAGCGCTTAATCATCAGCTAGGAGGTTAAATCCCAACTTTAACATAAATGATTGATTTTGTTCCTTGAGGCAATGGATACCAAGTCCTCCATTAGGCAAAGGTTGACAAATATCCCCCCTCCTTACCAACGACGGTTTCTTGGTAGCTTCAGAACTCCCCCATATAAATCTCCAAGCAATCCTCTCTATTTCATTACAAATTTTAGATGGAATTTCACGGTTTGCATGAAGTAGTTAGGGATGGACAACAAAACTGACTGAGCTAGTGTCACTCGTCCCGCCATAGAAAGCATCTTAGCATTCTAATTATCCAATTTCTATCTTACCTTATCTACCATGAACTTAAAAGTATTAGTCGTTATACGTCGATGGAAAATAGGCAGTCCCAAATGGATACCTAAGTCATCAGTTTGATAGAAGCCAAGTACATTGTATATATCATTAGCGTAGTTGGAATCAATATTGCTAGAAAAGAACATAGTAGTTTTGAGTCCATTGACTTTATAACTCGAGGTAGCTCCAAAAGTGTTAAGCACATTCTTTATGTTCCTAGCCTAATTTATATTCGCTTTTGCAAATAATAAGAGATCATAAGCAAAGAATAATTGCAACAAGGGAAGGTCATTCTTACCCAACACAATAGGTTTCCAAGCTTTATTCTCCACACTCTTATGAATAAGTTTCCCTAATTTTTCCATACACAGTACAAAAATGTAGAGAGACATCGGGCATCATTGTCTAATGCCTCTACTTGGAAAAATTCAGCCGACGGTTTTCCATCCCATAGAATCTGCATGGACACTGTTGTAATACATTCCATAATAATCCTAGACAAATTTGAAGGAAAACCAACCTCTGATAAAGTGTCTTCAATGAAATCCCACCTGATTCTATCATAGGCCTTCTCTAAATCGACTTTGATGGCTATCCAGTTCTTCTTCTCTTTTTTTGTACACATCGAATGGACAACCTCCTGAGCAATGATAATATTGTCGGCAACATGTCTTCCCGCCACAAAGCTAACTTGATTCGGTGCGATAAGTGAAGGGAAAACTGGCTAAAGATGGTTCGCAATAACTTTTCTGTGACAACCTTGTAAAGAACGTTACAAAGACTGATTGGTTGGAACTGAGCCATAGGTTCAGGAGCTTTAGTTTTAGGAATCAAAACCAAAAAGGTCTTGTTGATACTACTACTGATAGACCGATCAGAAAAAACTCCATAAACCCATTTGCAGACATCTGCACCTACCGTATCCTATTGACTCTGATAAAATAAAGCATGAAAACCATCAGGACCCAGAGCCTTCAAGGAGCCCATATTGAATAAAGCATTTTTTATTTCCTCATTAGTCACATTTGCCACAAGAATATCCAAAGTAGCAGAATCCAAAATCGGGAAACATCCATTTAAAGGGAAGTTACCAATAGAGTGATCATCCAAAGAGTAGAGAGCAGAAAAGAACCTGACTGCTTCCTCTTGAAGGACATCCTTGTCATAACACCATTGATCTTCAACCTTCAAACTTAATTAATCCCTAATAATTTGTACTTTTGAATCTCGGAGTCAAGTTTAATTTTATTGCTTAATATGGTATTGGGCTATTTTATGGCTTAAACAAATAAAATGGAATGATGTAGGCTAAAAACCCAAAGTGAGGAGTAGGAATAATAGGTCTAATTCTGATTTTAGTCCTTCTACCATGTTGAAATTAAATTTTAATTCTTTGTTTTCTTATAGATATTTTTTTCTATGTTTTTTTAATATAATAATAGGGGTGGAGAATAGGAGTTACACAGTTCAAACTATATCAAACGAGTATCTAACAAAAGTTTTAACCAATACTATATACAAGTCAAGAGAGTTATTTCTTCTATGTTAATTTGACTTTAATTTGTCATCATATGTTTATAACATTATCATATTCAAATTGATAACACCATGTTAAAGTGATGATGTTAGATTTTCTTTAAAACATACTTAAACATTCAGTCGACATATAAATTTGTCATTAGATGAACATGGTTAATTAGATTTTCACCTGGTTTGATTATGTGATCAAATAAAAGTAAGAAGACAACTAATGATGTTATCAAATTAAACCTACTAATAATATTATAAAAATAAAGAAATCAATTTATTTTAAATTAAAGTTGAGATATTAAGTTCTAAATTTTAACATAGTAGAAATACTAAAACTATAATTGAATGGAAAAAAAATAGTGTTTTGACCACACTTCTCTCATTGATGATATATTAGTGTTAATTAGGTGAAGTAGACAAAAGTTCACTTCCTAATATTATTCCTTTAATGGAGATGAAATAGTCAATTATGTTTTTTGAGTTATAACTTTTGTGATAAGCAGACAAAGAAGATGAAAAACAAAAGAGGTATTACTTGTTGCTTCTTAAAACACCATGCAACAAGATTGTTTCTTAAAATAACACAAAACTTACTTGTGGACCTTTTATCATCAATAACAGCTCTTTAATTGGCATCAACAAAATGTACTAAAAATTCCCTTGGTTTACACTTGAAGAATAGTTTCATTCCAACTGTCATTAGAACGATAACAAATAGAAAGATTAAATACAAAGTAACGCAAAGAACAAAATAAAGAGAGAAATAACACACAATATTGTTAACGTAGTTCAAACACAACGGTTCTACATTTGTGAAGCCTCGTCCAATGAATGATTTTATTTAATAATCGTTCGGATCACCTATTGGCTTGAGCCCAATTTACCCTTACACAAAGAAGTAATTGTAGCCCCAATACCAACCCCAATTATCACAAATCACTAACCCAAATCATAAAATTAATAAACTCTCCAAGGAATACCTAAAAGAATGTTAACCACAAGAACAAAACAAAGCTATCGACAAATACACTAAAAATTACTCTCAATGTGCGACACAAAATAGCCTATTTATAAGCTTATTCAAGCAGACAATCAATAGTGTTTTGATAAGCTTTAAACTCATATTTAAAAGTTGAAAGTATCCCATTAATTATCCAGAGTATTTATCACATAAAAGTCATCATAAATCAGTCATTCAACTACTTCAAAACCCTATTAAATAAACATGATATTTATTTCTAAAAAGTAGCATTTTAATAATAAGAATTTCATGCTTATTCAATCACCCCAAGCAATATGATTAGGAATCTTAGTACCCTAGTCAACCCATGCTTATAATTTTTGTTGGAAAAAATCTGACTCGAAAATGGTTTTCTTGCATAGCAGATTAAAATTTTAAAAACCGAGTCAGTTTGTGATATTTATAGCAATAAACTCTTTATTGAAATCGCACATGTATTTTCGACTAGATGGATCCTTATTGTTCTCAGCTTTCAACCGAATGACATTCTCTGTTATTCTCGTACCACGAACTACTTCGAGTATGGGCTCGAACTAATTCGAATCAAACACAAAAAGCCATAAATTATTTACTTTACTTTTAGTAGGAAATCAAATCTCTCTTCAATAGAAACAAGTAGAATTGTTATTCCGGAAAATATAAGTTATACTTAGAAAATAAATTCTCACTATTTTTTGGCAAAATAACAATATCTCAAATTTGTGCATTTAGCCCTACCAATACCATCTATTTATAGGAAGAAGAAATGAAACCCTTGTTGAATTAGTAGAAGTTTATTTCAATAGAAAAACAAAATCTTAATCCAACTAGGAGAGTGAGGTGGCAACCCTAGTTAAATATACTAGGGTTTGTCATCCCATGTATTAGCACGAGGGCTTTTGGACCTCTCACGTATCGAGTCCAATTATAAGTACTGTCACACCCCTACCCAGTCTGATTACCGAACCCAAGCTACGAAATGTTACAACAATTGCCGAAATATATAACATTCAATTTAGGCTAAAAAATATGATTAAACAATAAAATGCTTCATAAACCATGCAAAACATAATTTACAAATTAAACTGAGACTCAAACGAGCTTATGAAATCTCTTAAGTTGACCCAAGAACAAATAAGGATCAAATTAGAAATTTTTCAAAAAGAAGAAAAAGTTTGCAAACTGGGGTTACATGGCTATGTGTCCAGGTCGTGTACCTCATTGTGCCTATGTGGATTAAAAGTTTCCTACCTTCCAATGATCACACAGCCGTGTCACTAGTCCATATGTGACAAACGACCATATACCAACCTGTGTGGAACCTAAATATGCCTTTTTATGCAAGATTTCAATTCAACTTTACAATTAGATCATACGTATTCATTTAACCATCTTTAAACCTATTTAAAAAATTCCCAAACCATGCTAAACATATAATAGCTCATCATTCTAAACATTTAACCAATAAGCCTCATTAGCACCAATACACAACAAAGTAATATAAACCATTATAAGTCATTCAAGCATGCATTATAACATGTATTAACATCACATTTTCATATCAAAACATACATACCATTCTCAATCACCTAAATTCCATTATTCACATTCAAAATTGGCCATCTAAATGTTTCAATCATAGATTACCATATGCCATCATTCACACTTATATACATGCTATATAGGCATTCAAAGTTAAACACCATATCAGTTTAACTTGTGATCAACCAAAATAAAACATATACAAGATACAAAATAACACCCCTAGGTACATGCCAGGTAACTAACAGAGAAGTTCACCATCATTATTGAGTCTGAGATCTTCACTAGATGCTGAAGTCGATGTACAGAATCACGTACTTAATCTAACCTGTGCACGAGAACAACTGAACGTTGACTAATCCATACAAAGACATCACTATAAGAGATATCAATACGAGAAGGTTTTAAAAGAACTTCCAAGGTTTTATTAAAACATAACATTATACCATATGTATTATTTTTATTGTAATAGCATACTATACTCCAAATTTCATACCAGTCTTTCAAAGTGAATAATTTACACCTCATCGATGCATCTGGTGCCTAGTGCCTCGTTAGGAAAATTGAAGTAAATCAATTGTGCCCATCGCTCGTCGATTTAATTGGCACTCAGTACCTCATCGAGTAAATCAAAGAATATAATTGGCACCCAGTGTCTCACCAGATAAACCAAAACATTACTTGCACATTCACTAAGTAACGAATTTTCCATAAAATTTCAATTATATCCCAACAACCAAAATTCATAACTCAATTCAACAAGTTATCTCATAATATAACATTTTTCAATCCAATACAAAGTCAATTACATACTTGCATCAAAATACACTATTTTCTATTCTATATAGTTTAGTCCTTCATCACGAGAATCAACATTTCACAACAATTTGATTCTATCAATTATTCTCAACTTACTTTAACCTTTGATCATGCTAAGCAATGAAAGTATATGGAAATTTAAATGAATTAATTTATGGAGTTACAAACTGTAAGCTCCAAGCTATACATATATATTTAAACTATGTAATATCACTATATACATATCAATTTCATAATCAAGATCAACATCCACTAATTTTCATTCAACTAAACCAATATACCAAATTATACCATTTCAATTTGTACAAATCTAACCTATATTATATAACATTCTACCATTTATAATCCATTCAATTTCATAGTATTTACTTCATACCATTAGTCAATTGCTACATAGTCAATATTTATTTCACATATAGATATTCCATAGCATTACGCGTTACCATATTAAAGGCTACAAGTATAACTTGTATTAATACTGTCTCACAACATAACCATTCGATACTACATATTTGTTCATATCTATTATATATTTCATTTTTTTATTTAATCCTTTTGATGCCAAAATCATTATATAATAACAATTCAACTCTAAAGCAAAACAATATAATACAAATATATCATCAATTAATAAAGTAAGCCCCATATGAACTTACCTGATTGGATCAACAAACAAATTGAAGCTTTAGGGATTAATCGACAAATTTTGGCTTTTTTGTAATTATCTTCGGTTTGGTTAAATTCTCGATCTATACAATAATTCAATTCGATTTATTAATTCTAAACATCATATAACAACCTATTACATTCATGTATCGGTCCATTTTCAGTTTTCTAATACCTTTAAAGTTTTGAATATTATTCAATTTAGTCCCTAAAACCAAAATTGCTATAACTTTCAAATTTGAGCTCCAATTTTTAAACTGATTTCAAATACATCCTTCTACGGCCCTCTATTATCAATAATTACAGAAATTTCGTACAAATTTTGAAATATTTACAATTGAGTTCCTATGTTAAAAAATAAACAATTAAACTTTACAAACTAATCTTTTTTTCATTCTTAAGCTTAATATCTAACAATTTAGCATCAAAAGCTTCAAAATTCAACAATAGGAACTTTTATAAACTTTAACAATTTCACGATTTAATACACGAATTAGTTAAACCGAATTACAACGATCTCAAAAACATAAAAATTATAAGAAACGAATTTAAAAATCCTCACTTATTGAAGGTCGATTGTTCTCAAGCTTAAAAATGGAGTTTATGTTATTGTTGACTTTTGAACAGTGAAAAAGAAATGTCAAAGATGATGGCTTTAAAATTTTACCTTTTATACCTTGATTAAAATAATAATAAACTTTAATTACTTTAATTTAAACCTTAAATTAATATTACTCATAATTAAGAAAATTTGGTGGATGAAAGATGTCATCCACCACAGTTTAGCTTATTCAACATGGTTCATTTACTTTTTTGATCCATTTGATTATTCAAAAGCTATAGTGATTGAATTTTTTTCATTTTTACAATTTAGTCTTTGTACCTTAATTAATTACTAGTTTAGCAAAATTACTTATTAAAAATTTAATTCACCTATACACTCACTCCATGTAAATTTAATAAAAATATTCACGGGCTCGATTTACAGAAACGAAGTCTTAATACCTCATTTTCTAGAACCTTTAACTTTAAGGTTGTCACACTTGTACCTTGATTAATTATCAATTCAATAAAATTTCTAAATCAAATTTAAATATAATTCTAAATAAACCCATAAATATATAATAATATTTACGAACTCACTCGTCAGAAATAGGGTTCCGACACCACTAAAAATTGGGCTATTTCAAGTACTTATTGGACTTTTAACCCAATAATTTATAATTCAATCTAACTCAATACATGTTTTCTATTTTCCACAATAGACATAATAACTTAATTGAAATTAATTAATTAATTTCTCAATTAAATAATTTTCTCAACCTGATTCTAATTCCGTTAAAATCATTGCAACTTTCTCGTAAAAGAATCTATGAGAAAATATATTTAATATTTCTACGTTTAACGGATTCACTATGACTAGTTAATTTAATTCTATTTTTTAACTTTAATTATTATTTAAATAATAATTAGAAAAACCATAATTAATTTTCGAGGACATTTCCATTTAGTGAAAATACTACATTCATTTCTGAATGTTTCACATTTCTCTAACTTTACCATTTATATCCATATTTGTTTATTTGATTTAACATGCAATTCATTTTTGGCTTCAACGAGCTAGTAGAAGAACCTATTGGACATATGTGATTAAAGCTAAAATAATTTATAATTAAATTCTAACTTTTCCCCTATTAATTATAAACTCATTCATTCACGAAGTCATTCCACTGTAGTACCGTGACAAAGCTCTCCTAGTGACATACCATTATGAAAGCAACTTGATCAGTGCTCGTCCAATGATCTTATCATAAGTGTGTTACCCTCATAGGATATCTTTAATCTCATTGGGATAAATCTGCTCTTCCAATATAATCCTATTTTATCTTATAGTAACCATTACATCTTTCTTCATTAAAAGTCAGTTACTATTAAATAGCAGTCGAGTCATATATCACAAAGACGAACAACCCATAACTATGTTTACTTTTCATCTATCATGTAATGCCAATGAGAGGATATCATTTATTTGTGTCTTGGGCTATTAATTATACTATCGTGAATAATACTACATACTGTAGAAGTTGTATACCCAACGCACCAGCTTTCAGTTCCTTATCTATTTGAACTCGGGGTTTTACTTACATCAAAGTATATGAGTCACGCATACATAGTCTATCATCTACTTAGGATTAAGGTATGCCACACTTTAAATGTCATAAGTGAATATATCCATAAATGGATTCAGGATCTATTCTTCTTAGATCCAGTTCGATGTGCTATCAGTTCAGTCAGTCACATTTATGTCTCTATCTTTTGGGAGTCATCCACTTCGATGCCCAAGACAAGGTATCTCCCCAATTGGACTTGATAGACGACATGTTAGTCTTTCAATCAGTTTGTTCATTTTCAATTAGACTAAGGACATGTTTAGATTTGTCTACTAATATAAGTTGTCTTTCTATATTACAATCCAACCACGTAATAACGCTTAGTCTTAGTTTAAACATCAGACAACCAATGAGCCGATATTTGCTTCTATTTTGCTTTGCATGTAAAAACCACATGATAACATATACAAAGATGTTAATGTAATACATGAATTATTTTATTAACCAATCTGCTAAAAAAAATACAAGTTTACGAACGAATATACTACACTTAGGGCACTAGATCCAATAGTTTTATCAAATATTTCACATTCAAGTAGACCAAACTCAACATAAACAAAACCTATTCAAAGCCCAAGTCAATGGCCTTAATAAAGAAATAGTTTCGTTTAACAAAACATGGAACAAGCAGCAAAAACTTTCCCAACAATCTCCCCTTTGGCATTTTTGACAAAACCCTACAGCAAATGGTTAGCCTACAATCTAAACAAGTCACAAAGCAAGGGAGTTAGTATATGTCTCCCTCTAAGAGGTAAAACCATGCTTGACCACACACACCCCCTATCAATATGCTTGTTTATCACGTAATCAATTAAGCACGTGCCAAGGTCATCAATAATATATCAGCATCATCTTTTTTTTAAATAAGCATAATCTCTCACTTTGACAAAGTGGAATGGAGCAACTGTAACCACCAAGAACAAAAATATCATATTCTTTTACCATTCCCCCCTTTTTTAACAAAGATGTCAAAAGTGCAACCATAAGAAATCAACTATAAGTGAAAATGAATTAGACAATATCACCAAATCAACATCATTACTCCCCCTTACTCTATTCATCCCTTATCGCCTTCTATCATGTTATTTAGAGGGGATAATATTGAATGCTACCTTATTAACAAGAGGAGTTGTAGCTCGTGGAACAACAATAGTCTTTTTCACGAAACCTAGATGACGTTTCTCCAATCATTGATATATCTTTAACATGGTCATCATAAGTTACATGAGCATCAATCAAATGCTAATCTTCATTGCTCAAATGTAATCGATCCTTCCTTACTAAAATTTGTATATGCTACGGTCTCCTTGTTTTGTTGATCGGACATGTTTAGCAATTGAGCTAAACTTCTTCCAATCTCCCATCATCTTAAAACAGTGGGGGTTTGGTGTGTCCTTCTTTCCCACAATAATGACATACAAACTTTCCTTTCTCCTTGTTACATATATGTTGATGTCTAAATGTTCTTCTATTAACCGTTACAACATTAGATTGAGTGTTCATTGTACTTCTTATTCTTTGATCATTCATCAACTTGTAACAATGTGATCTAACATGTCTGGTCTTTTCATAATAGTAAAAAACATGTTTTCCATTTTTCTTTTTACTTGTTTCAAAGGAAGAAGTACCAATACCTCTACTATTGGCATCGATACCTCAGGCTTGATGACCAAAAACACTACATTTTAAGTACATTTTCATGCTCAAATCAAAGCCTAAGTCAACGGTACTCATAGACACAAATCAACCTACCTAGATTCATTCCAAACACCCTAGAACATATCATTTCAAACTATTTCATTCACATTCAATCCTATATGCCAATGCGCCTCAAATGGCACCCAATCAAACAATGAAGTCATATGATTCAATACTAGCCATTTAAAATAATACGATCATACTATTAAATAACACCTGTAATAGGCCCAATCTGCCCAGCCTGTTAGTTAAATAAATCTAATAAATAAATGAATAAAATAAAACCAAACTAAAAATTAAAAGTCCAAAAAGTAACATAATCCAGTCCTTTACATCACCAAGCCCAAATCCTAGTAAACCCAACTAGCCTGAAGTTTTAAGACCCACCAAGCCCAAATCCTAGTAAACCCAACTAACCTAAAGTTTTAATACCCAGCCCAAGCATTACAAACCCAATACCCAACCCAAGCACCGGAAACCCTAGCAGCAAAGGATCCCAGCGCCGTAGTAGTGACGTCCCATTGCTCTCCCTCCGCACGTGACAAGCCCTCGTACGCATGCGCCTACGCCTCCGTACGTGCCACGTCTGCACCTCTGCACACAGTACCTGCAGGAGACGAGCAAACGCGCAGCAGAAAAATAGACAACGAACGAAAAGAGGGGCAGAAATCAGCAGAAAAAGAGAAATAAGAAAATAAGAAAAAAGAAATAGAAATTTGTATTTTTTATTTATTATTTTCGGGATATAAAACCCCAGGGATGTACCTCTTTTTGAACACAGACACATTCAATATACAAAAAAGAAATCAAGAATACAAAGGAGAGGTGATTTTCTAGTTTCTGGTTCTTTTTTATTTTGTTGTTACTGTTGTTTACCCTTTTTCTTGGCGTTCATGAAATGTTTATTAAAAGGAAATAGAAAACAAAAAGAATGTGGGCGTACCTCGCGACTGGACCTTTTGCTCTTTCTCTGTCGTCATCGGAGTTTGGGGGCAAGGTCCTGGAGTCTCCGAAGGAGGCGATGAACTGTCGAGCGGCACATGAGGGCCTAGGGTTTTCCTTTTTTTTTAACTATTGTTTTGAAAATAAAAGGGGAGGCTTCTGATTAGGTTATTAGGACATTAAGGCGCGACGAAAAACGGCGTCGTTCGGTGCTCAGATGACCCGACCCAAGGGTAGGATCTGCGTACAAGGGTTTTTCGGTTTATTTGCGCAACAAGTCCCCTTCTCTTTTATGTTGTTTCAATCTGGTTTTGTTTTTTTTAAAAAACTTGCATCACATTTAGCTTCGATTCCATTTTAATCCTTTTTAAAGCGGTGCCGTTTCCTGTGATCTGATTTGATTATGAGTTTATGCGTTTAATTTCTTTATTAGTCCCTGTGATTTTAAGTAGATTTCAATATGATCTCTTTTATTCCATTTTATTATGTATTTACTCCCTGACTTTATGTTTCAATTTCATATTAGCTTTATATTATATGTTTATTTAGTATTAACTAAATACTTATTATTATTACAATTATTTTTAATATTACTATCATTATGATTATCGATAATATTGTTAATACTAATTTACACATGTTTATTTACTTCCCTTTTCTTGTTATGTATTAACATTAAGATTTACATTATCACATATTAATATACTATTTTTTATTTATATTATAAATAACCATTTTAAATTTATTATACATTCGCCTTAAAATCTCTTATATGCTATCATTTTAAGATTTATTTTGTATTATAAATTTTTATATATTCATTATCACTTAGATTAATCATTTTCATGAAAATTTGTTATATTATATATACCTTCTCTAATATTTTATTCTACAATATGTCTTTATTTCACTTATTACATGTTTTATTTGTATAAAAGCTTTTTTAAACATGCTATTATTATATGTATATACATAATTATTTTAATTACCCTCCTCTATATTTTGTATATTTCAACTTTTACATATTATTATATATCATTATTTATGTTGAGTTTTCATTTTATGTGGGTTAAATTAATAAATATATTACTTGTCTCAAATTCATTTTTTTAATATATTATTATTCAATAATTATTATTTCAAATTTATTTTTAAGTTCATGTATAAATATTTCAAAAAAGTGTACATAGGATTTGTTAGGGGTAATTCTTCTTTTATTGTTTAGGGTATGTCTTAGAAAATTATTCCTTAATTTCTTTAATGTTTGGTTGTCAATATTGGTATTTGTATAATGTGATTAAAATTATCGTTGTTATTTTCATTTATTATTTGCATATATGTTACTTCTTGGTATGTATTTGAATTATTATTTGTCTTTTACATTACGCAACAATTGTATTGTGTTTGTCCTTCTTAAAACGTATTTTGTTACAACCATTTCATTTCATAATTTTCAAAAGGCCTAATGATCATAAGTTCTCGAGAAAATTGTGCCCTAACTCACTGCGCTTCAATTCATCTCGATGAATTTAGATAATCAAGTGTTCAATTTATTAAAACCATAATTTTAAAATAAAGCATTTAAGATTACAAAATGTTGCATCCTAACTTACTGGATACGACATTTTGTTGTCCCGATTGCAAAATAAAGGCAATGTTTGATGTTTAAGAATTTCGAGAATTTGAACCTTAACTTATTGGATTTTGATTTCTCGATTGACTCAAATAATCAAATATCCTTCTTAAAACACATGATTTTCTTAAAAAGGAACAAATCTAATTTCGAAGATTGACTTGTCGCACCCTAACTCACTGAGTGTGGCAATTTATTTCTCCGAAATGGGTGCACCTTATCATCTAATTCATTCTTATTCAAATTTTCTTTTTTAAAGGATCGTATTTTAACATCTTTTCAAAATTTCGACATCAAGACATTAAACAATCGATTCGGTACCAATTTTGGGCGTCATGAGGGTGCTAACCCATCCTCGTGCGTAACCGACTCCCGAGCCTATTTTCTCAAAATTCGCAGACCTAAAATTATTTTCAAGGTGATTCGATCACATCTCAATAAAAGATCGGTGGCGACTCCCAATTTTTGTTTTTAAGTCGACAACTAAACTTTTTTTTTTCAAATAGAAAGATGGTTTCGACAACACCCTATCATTCTCAATTATTCTGATCATTCGTACACATTAAACAAAGCTTACCATTGCACTTCAAAAATCATGACCTTTTTGTAAACAAAAACATGCCAAACGCCATTCAATTTCATGACAACATGCCTTCTACGTTAAGCATTCACCATATAATTTACATTTTCCAACAACCTCAAATTTCTCATATACACAATATCATCCAAGGTCTCACCACAACATAGATAGCAATATTTATTACTAGAACTAAAGGTTAACCATTCATCTAAGTACATAATAACATACTAGGCCTACCTAAATAATTCAAGATCTCAAAACGACATCCCTAGGTACATGCCAATAAATATAACAATATGAGCACAAACTTTAAGGAGTCTGGTATCTCGGTTAGATGCTGAAGTGGGACTCGAACATAGTTATAAACCA
Organism: Gossypium hirsutum; assembly: GCF_007990345.1. NCBI lineage: Eukaryota > Viridiplantae > Streptophyta > Magnoliopsida > Malvales > Malvaceae > Gossypium > Gossypium hirsutum. The sequence goes on from NC_053440.1 coordinate 49,343,967, forward strand.
AACTTGTGCATAGAAAATGAACTACACAATGAGTAGGTACTTTAACGTATTTTTTAAAATTGAGGTAAAATAGAGAATCAACTTAATCCACATTCACTTTAATTAATGTTTAAAATTCATGCCATTAAGTATTAAACCTGAATTCGTCACTTGGTTTTGAACTCGTTAGTCCATCTCAACTCATTTCAAATTTGTCATCTCGAATTGCCTGACAACAATAACTTACCACCTTGGATTGCCCGACAAAAATGGCTTACCATGCCAGATTGCCCGAAAATGATGGTTTTTTAGTTCGTTTATGTCACACTGGGTTGCCTGACAATGATGACCTACCATCCCGGATTTTCTGGTAACGATGGTTTCTTAGTTCTGGCCTAATATCTCATTGATATTCACCGGCACGTTTTGGTATGGTTATATTTCAATTGTTTTTAAATATCATTTCATATAACTCAATATGCTTTTATTTATCTTCACTTCTATTCACAAAATAATCCAATCCCATAATCCTAATTGTAACATCCTTTACCCAACCCGAATTACCAGATTCGGATAAACACTTAATAAAAATTTTAAAACTGGCGTGCTTAATTACAACAAACTTCTTGTTTAATCCCTCACTATTATTAAAAAAAGGAGTACTCAATAAATAAAACAAAACTCAAACAAGGTAAGCAATTTATTACAACTTAAAAACTTTGATAAAGAAAGACACAACATGGCGTAGAATACAATTTCCCATATCCCTATAGTGTCCCATGTATGCATAATATCACAACTCGAACTATCATCTTGGCGTATTCCAGGCTTGGTCCCTCTTGATGTACCAACTCTTTAATCAAAACCTGCATCATAAACAGACGCTTGTAAGTTTGTACGAACTTAGTAAATCTTAACCCAGGTTACCTTAGAATGTTTATTGTTAAGTTCCTCAACTTGAAGGTTTAGGATTTCTTTTCAGTATTTTGCTGATACTATTCTAATATCGGGCGTATACATATACGCCAATTTCATACTTGATCAACCTACTCTCAATTCACTCATTAGGCAGATTCTAGATTTCATCACTCAATGTAGATCTCATTTCCTTTTTGGAAAACGGATGCATTTCTCAAAAAGATATATATACAAAATTTACTTTCGACAGATTTCCACACCAATTGATATAAACACTTCACCTAGGATGGTGTACTCACCGATATTATTCTTAGTGGATTCTTATGCAAACAAATGTTGGATATTCATTGCAAAATGGTTTACAACAGATCCTCTCTCTAGCGAAATTATACACTAATTCTATAGTTTTCAGAATACTAATTAAATCATATCTTTAAATTAACTCAGAGAACAACTAATTCTAATGGATGCAATATTTTAAGTCATTCAATAGAATCTCAGAACACTATATTACATAGTGAGAGATGCCCACATTTGGCGAATACTGTATAAACCAGGTAACCTCTACACTTAGCATGGAAATATTGTGGTTTGGCAAACACTTATACTACCCATAACTTTGAGCACATCGAATTCTCTATTCTGGTGGAACCATAGTGGATTCATATATAAATTGGGTATACGTAGAGAAAACTCTTTCAGAAATTTCTTCAAACATATATTCAAACCTTGCCACAAAAATGGCTAACAAATACTTACCACTTAGGCGATACGGAACTTATCACAAAAATGTTTCAGAATATGTCACAACGACATTACAGAATCCGCCACTGAGGCATTACGGAATACGCCACAAAGACTCTATTTGGATGCCACCAAGGCACCACATGAACTGACGTGTTTGCGATATGAATTTGCCTAAACTCATCGTCACGTAAGGTTTGCCCATCATCACCCTAAGACATGCAGAAACCCCAGTAGATAAATACGACTCATCCATCCTTTCCAAAATACGCCATGGCCATGGTATTTTTTAAGATTTTTCATACCAAATTTTATGTTTACTGTCTTGGCGAACTTTGTCAAATTACTGTCAAATTAATGTCAAATTATTGTGATATGAGAATCGACACTCCGTTAAACCCCCACTTCTCCAACATTTTCAATCATGCATTATACATATAACATAAGTACACATTAATGTAAACTTTACTCATACCCATAAAAAAATCATACATTTTTACATGCTTACCACATATCGACACAATCATGCAACACAATATACATTCCATCTACGAACATACAGTTGCTTCATATGACCACATACACATTTAAATTCATGCAGATACTTTACGAGGATCACACATTTATGTTCAGTAGTCACTCAATGACTCGTGCACTGTTATTGAAACAACAACCATATGAAGGAACTTTCTAAAATGACTTGTAAGAGTCAAGACTAAGGACTTACCTGAGAACTCACCTTCACTTCAAGTCAAAATTTAGGTTTCGATGATCCTACCTGAACCCGTAGCATCAAGTTCTTAAAAATTTATGGAACTTCCATTAAAATCCTATTTACAAACAATTTACTAACATCTCAAATAAAAATGACCTCCATGTAGGGCCTCTTACTTACACCCTACTATTTTTATGTCTCTTAACATCCTTACTTTTTCAAAATCATAATTTGCTGAGCTATTAGGCTTACTAGAAGGTTGAAACATCCATCCATTATCCCAAAACCTTAGCTTTCAATTTAACGAAGAAAAAGAGAATATTTACGCTCAAGAAGAAGAACCAGAGCTTAGGATGGAAGAAACAAAAAAAACCCTCTAAATGTTCCCTTCTCACCATATATACATACTCAGTTCTTCTTAATGGATCTTGATAAGTGTCATATGCATACAGATATTGTCCCTTTAATGCCGTACCAAAAGTGGGAAAATATAAAAAAGAATATGGTGCATATATTGTTTGACCAGCCCAGTCCGTTCAATTGACTCCTAACCAAACAAGTTACAGAACCTATATTGCACAGTGTTCGACAAGTACCACGAACTCTTTTATCTCAAGTATGCCAATTAACAGTTTAATATCTTCATTCAGCCCATCTTCAAATCTTTTACACATAATAGCTTCAGTCGAAACACACTCTCGAGCATACCTACTAAGTCTCACAAATTTTCGCTCATATTCTGTCACTGTCATAAGACCCTGTTTCAATTCAAGAAATTTCTTGTGTTTCTGATCAATGAATCTCTGACTGATGTATTTCTTATGAAACCTAGTCTGAAAGAATTCCCAGGTCACTCGCTCTTTTAGAACCATCGATACTAGTGTATTCCACCAGTGATATGCAATGTCCCATAGCAAAGATATGGCACATTTCAAGCACTCATCAGGGGTGCAAGATAACTCATCAAACACTCGAATAGTATTATCGAGCCAGAATTCAGCTCACTCAGCATCATTATCATCAGTGGCTCTGAACTCTTCAGCCCCGTATTTTTGAATTTTATCAACAGGAGGCTTAAGTAATCTCAACGGATCACTCACTTGATGTATAACAGGAATCAAAGATGGATTAATCGTTGGTGGAGGTTGTTGTGCAGCCGGATTAGTCTGGATATATTGAGTAAACTAGTCGTTCATCATTTGGTAAAAGGTTTGTTTAGCCTCTCCCTCCTGATTACTCGAGGTCGGTCTAGAATCTACCGGCTCTGTCCCTTGCGCGGGAGCAGGCGCTATACTTTCAACATCATCGGCTACGGCTCAATCGGGATCCATCTCTATACGAAAACACATTTTCAGATGTCAGGAGTCATCACATTATCGTAGTATAAATTATGGCATATATAGCTAGACTCACACACGCTACGTTAGTCCTAGAACCGACTAAACCGTAGCTCTGATACCAATCAAATGTAACACCTCTAACTAATTTATAGCATAAACACCACTTCAAAATAAGGTTAGATCATAATCTAATATACATCATGTTCTTTCATACTCTTTAGCCAAATTATTTAGTAAAAACTTACAAGATATTTACTATGTTTTAAACTTACTAATATAAACTAATTTATAAATTATTCATGACGTAACCAATCAAGACATATAATCAAATTACCAGTCATACTAATTATCATCTATACCAAATAGACTTATACCATGGTTGAATCATTGAAACCAAACACATTGAACATTCAACCGAGAACATATAAAACTAAGCTTAAACATAATGATCAAGCCATTTTTTTTACTAAACCGAATTTAAGCATGGAAATTAGGCCATTTTCGCATGGCCATTTATATACATAACCCAAAATCAAGCATTTCAGTTATGTTATACATGCCATAAAATTTAATTCAATTTCAACAAAATACCGAAAGGAGTCGATAGTGTGATAGCCTTCTCTGACGATCCCCGAGCTCGTAACCAATTTCCAAAATCTATAAAACAAAGAATAAACATACACACAGTAAGCTTTCGTAGCATAGTAAGTCATAAGCGAACATTAATCATACGAACATTCACACTAAATCAAATAACCAAGTCAACCCAAACCTTAATTAAATATACATATATCACACTCACAAGTTTATATGTTTCCAAAAATGTATAGCTAAATGCACAATTACACATAAACATATATAATTATCATTTTTAAATATTACAACTATATCAATAGGCTGAAACACTTATATGTTCAATTGTGATAACACATAATTTATATCTCACATAGCTTTAATTCATCAATTCAAGTATACAACTTACCTTAATTTAATAACATAGTATGAATACATACCTGAAACATTTAATTAAATTTCAGATTCTATCTTTACTTCACATTGCCCGTTGAACTATTTAGAATCGGTATAGATACTCAGATAACTCGTAAAGATCGTACAATGCCTACGTCCCAGACGAGGTCTTACATGTAATCAAATATCGATGCCACTGTCCCAGACAAGATCTTACACGTAAATCATATACGATGCCAATGTCCCAGACATGGTCTTTCTCAATATTGTATATCAAAATTCCTATGACTCATTAGGGCTTTTAAATGTCGCAATTAAATCAAATTAAGCTCCAAATAGGTCATTCCATGCGCAGTTAAATTCGGCAACAACAACTCATCAATTATACAGGGCATTTAATTTATAAATTCATACTCAATATATATATTGTTTCAGATAGTGTAAAATCATAAACAATGCAAGTCCCTAAATCAGCCTAATAGCATCACATTCGGACAATGTTATTAGCCCAAAACAGACAGATTCATTAGCACCAAATGGCAACATAACCGCATCTAAATTTGACTGAAAAATCAATAAATTTGGACAGTTACTTTTATTAAATAAATGGTATAAATGGTAGTGCATTAAATAGTGAGTTTAACACAATCAGACAACTTTAATTTAAGCTCATTATCATTTAATTAGTGTATATAAAATGTACAGACATTGCATTTATAGCTTGTTTCAATCAGCTTAAAAAAAGATGCATTAAATGTTGAAATTTAGAGCATTAGACAGCAATCATTTTTGGACGGGGTTAACTTCTATCAATTAATATTTTTCCTTATTTACAACAAAAGCATACCAATTACACTAAAATTTGCTGCACATTCGATACAATAATTGCATGCTGAAGTAATAATCATTCATGCAGAAGATTTCAACAGCTCTTGTTTATTAATTAATTTAAAATTTTTCTTTTTCACTTCTAACTGCAGTATTTTGATTAAAAAAAACAACATGTGTACAAGACAAATTTTGACCCGGCCCAATAGCCCAAGGCCCAAAATCTAAATTGGCCCAATTGGGCCCAAAAATTAAACAACATCGGGGAACCCTAGGGTTCCCTGCCTTCTCCAACGTCGCATGCCAGGGCCATGTGCGCCGTACGGCTACCGTACCTGCTCCCTGGTCACCTCAGCCACTTGCCTTCTGCCCACCTGCAAAACAAAAAGAACACACAATGGCAGCCCAAAATAGCAGAGAAGCAGTAACAAATAGAGAAAAAGCAAAGATGCATTTGGCTATAAAATCAAAAAAATTCAATGTAATCGGGGGGATTTTTTCACGAACATTAAAGAGAAATAAAAGAAAAAGATTTCTTAAAAAAGGTTTTTTTTTCTCTTCATATTTCTTGTATTCTGCTCATTTTTTTTATTTTTGTTTTTCTTTATTGTTCATACTAAAAAGAAAAGAAAACAAAAAGAAAAGGAAAAGTCTTACCTGTGCCGCGCCGGAGGAGGAGAAGGCGAGCGGTCTCGCCACGTTTCCGGGCCTTTGGCTTTTTCCTTCGCGGGATTCAACCTTGGATCCATGACCTAGAAGAAATCGGCTTCAAAAAGGTCCCATTTTACTCCTCTAGGCGGCGGCGCTATGGTGGAGGCGCGCCGAAATCTATGGCCGGACTTGTGGCCTGAGAGAGCACCTCTCTCTCTCTCGCTCTCTCTCTGTTTTTTTTGTAAAAAATGATGAAATGATTGTTTTTTGGGTTTATTTTTTAATATTTATACTAAATATGAAACGGCACCGTTTTGAGGCCCCCTGACCCGCGCGTTGACCCGATCCGACTCGGAGGATCCACGTGTTTTGCTTCAAGGGGATATTTACGCCATAGGTCCCCCTTCCTTTGTGGCGTGTTCTATGCGATCCTTTTTTTATTTTTGATTTTGGCCACATAATTTTTCTTCTGTTTCGATTTGGTCCTTAGACCATGCGCTTGGATTCCGCTAGAACGGTACCGTTTCAGTGATGTGAGAATATTGCGTGTTTGATCCTTATCCTTTTGTAGCGTGTTTTAATTACCCTTTTTTTATTTATATTTGAGCCCTTAAATTTATTCTTGATTTCGATTTAATCCCTTTCGTTTTATTTTATTTTATTTTTCTTTAACTATTAATTTCTGTTTTGTTTATATTTTCATTTATCTTATATATATGTGCTACGTTATTTTAATGTGTGCTATTATTTATTACTATTATATATTATTCTTAACACTATTATAATTATTATTATTAGCATTATTATTATTAATATTATTAAATACCTTTTTACTTCAAGTTATGTTATATGTATATACATACATATAATTATTTTAGTATACATACATGCGTACATCCCATGTTTCATATATGTTTATATGTACATATTTTTGTTATTATTTTACAATTTCAAGTATGTATATATATGTGAATAAGTTTTTATAATATAAGTACATACATATATATATACATTTTTTTCTGAATTTGTATAAGTATATATATATATGCACATTGTTTTGTCTTAGAATTTTTATATTTATGTACATATACAAGTTCTTATAATGTATATAGTTATATTTTATATATTTTTATATTTTATAATCTATTTATATATATACGTAAACACTCATATTTTATAACTCATATATATATATATCTTTTATCTATTTTCTTCATTTATTTATTTATGTACATATCTGTTATTGTTATTTTATCTTGCTTTACTTTTGTCTGTTTAGTATTTGTCATGATGCCTGTACGATTGTTTTTATATTAGTCTTATTACTTATATTTTGTTTTTGCGTGATTATTTTACTTACATTATCATCATCATTCCACTACACCCATTTTTATTTAAAATTCAAAAAAGAAATTTTAAAATATAAGTAATACTCGGTATTTGGGATCTTTGAGAGAATCGAGCCCTAATGTGTTGGGTTTCGATTTTCTTCGTTGAATCTAAATAATTGAGATTAGTCTTTTAAAAATAATAAAAAGCTCATTATCGGGAATTCAATACGTTGTGTCCTAACGCATTGGATATGACACGTTATTTTTCCGAGATGAGGATTTTTTCTAAAAAATAACAAAGGCAATATTTTGCATTTGGAAATTCAAGAAAGCGTGCCCTAATGTGCTGGGTTTCGATTTCTCGTTTAGCCAAATAGCCAAATACCCTCTTAAAGTTTCAAAGTATGGGTTTTAGAAACCATAAAGTGATCTTAGTTTCGAGAGTTTAAAGTATCGTATCCTAATGTGCTGGATGTGATATTCTTTCGGAACAAGAAAATCTTAAATTCCAACTCATATTATTCAAAATTTTTTAGGATCGTATTTTTAAAATTCTTCAAAGTTTTTTATATTCGACATTAAGACATTAACTAATCAACTAGGTACCAATTTTTGGGCGTTACGAGGGTGCTAATCCTTCCTCGTACGTAACCGACTCCCGAACCCATTTTTCTGAATTTCGTGGACCAAAATCGTTGTTTTAATAAAATCAAATCGTTTATTAAAAGCAACCACTTTTTGAGGTGATCCAATCACACCTCATTAAAAAAAAAGATTGGTGGCGACTCCCGTTTTCGTTTTCGTTTTTTAAAATCCAAGTCGACCCCGTTTTCATCTAAAAAATGGTGTCAACAGCTTGGCGACTCCACTGGGACTTAGAGAGTCAAGCCGTAAAATTGATTATTTTTGGTCTTATTGTCGAAAATTGAAAATTTGATTTGTAAAAATTACGATCCTTTGATTGCATTGTTTGTGATTGATTACTATGGATTGAGTTCTATATTTTGTCATCATATTGCATAAAGACTGTTTAGTCTTACCCTTTTTAAGTGAGAGTGAAAAGCTACTCCTTCGTGAGGTTTTCACCTCCGTGCAGGATAGTGGATCACTTTCGGGATTCATCCGTACCTATGTCTTCGTGAGATTTTCATCTCCGTGCAGCCATAGGGAAATGTATTCCCCTGAACCAAACTCGGTCCGTATGAGCCTATAATGGGTGAGGATCGAGGAATCTGCTGGTTCGGGTACCTTGAATTTAGAAAGAAACCTCATATAGTGGACTTAGGAACTTAACTTAGGTAGAGCCACTCCAAATCCCTAGTGGTTACCCGACTAGGTACTTTTGTTTTCCTTGTTTGCTTTTGTTTTGTACTAACCCATCTTGTTTTGTTTTTGTTACATTTGCATCTTAGGAAAGAGATATTGATTCAAATCCAATTACTAAATTAGAAAGCTTGTCATGGAATACGAATTCCTTGATAAAGTGGAAAACAATACAATTTCTTGAATATATTCTGAGAAACACACGAATGGCAATGGAAAAGTTCGTGATCTTACTTCGGGGCCTGAGGATTCAAAGCGATCGTCTGAGAGCCTTCGTCGTTCCAACACCTTTAAAGAAGCTGACGAGCTTTATGAAGATGGGCAGGTGATGGATCGCGACCAATATCAAGAAAAGGAGCTAGCAATGACCTCTATTGGCGAGATTACCTCAAATGTGCAGATGAAGAAAAAGATCGATGTTGTTTCTTGGAATATGAGGGTAAGGCCATACATGTATCTGCTTTATGTAAAGGAATTTGCTTTCTAGAAAAGTTTTCTAAATGTAATTGAATCAGAATCAATGTCTCTTTAGACATACATCTCATGCATTTGCATTACATGCATTAAAGTCCATTGAAAGGGTCTAATTGAGTAAATTTATTTCAGCTAATCTGGCAAACCAATCAACCAAACATCCTTATGGTACTCGTCGCAAAGCCAAAGAAATGGATCAAAGATTAGAAAAATTGGAGTAAATGCAAAAGGATATGCAAGAACGGTTACAAGTACAAATGCAAGAACAGCTAGATAAAATTCAAGAAGACATGACGAATTTGATCAAGGCTCAAAAAGATGTGATGGCTGAATTGACTCACCTACTGACTAAAGGTGTAAACAAGGGGAAGGTTCCTATGGTTAAAGATGAAGGAGAAGACAATGATAGACCTATCTATCCTCTAGGCTTTACGCCTCTGCATGCGCAGATTCAGACCGAGGCTGGATCAGGTTCTAATCCTAGAGATAACCCAGTGAATCTTGTTATTCCTGATTTCGATGAAATGACTGAAAAAGAGAAGGCAAACGTTGAACTATCAAAACAATGAGAGGAGAGGTGTAAATGGTTGGAGGAAAAATTCAAAGCCCTGGAAAGCGCCGATAGTTACCATGGGATCGATGCGAAGGATCTGAGCTTGGTTCCAGGCTTAGTACTCCCTCACAAGTTTAAGATGCCTGAATTTGAGAAATATAGTGGGACCAGTTGCCCAAAAGCCCATATCACCATGTTCTGTAGGAGAATGACTGGGTATATTAACAATGATCAGCTATTAATACATTATTTTCAGGATAGCCTCATTGGGGCAGCGTCGAAATTGTACAATCAGTTGAGCCGTACTGAGATTGGTTCATGGAGGGACCTAGCACAGGCATTCATGAAACAATACGGTCATGTAACGGATGTGGTTCCCGATAGAATCACCTTGCAAAACATGGAAAAGAAATCGAGCGAAAGTTTTAGGCAGAATGCACAGAGGTGGAGAGAGGTTGCAGTCCAGGTTCAGCCACCCCTCTTGGAGAAAGAGACGACAATGCTCTTCATCAATACGCTGAAGGCCCCGTTCATTACGCATATGTTAGGAAACGCAACAAAAAGCTTTTCTGACATAGTTATGAATGGTGAAATGATTGAGAATCCTATAAGAGCCGAAAAAATTGAGACGGAAGAGAGTGATAAGAGGTCAACCCCAAGGAGAAGAGAAAATGAGGTGAACAACACAGGTTACTCAAGGTCAGTAAGTCATTCAAGTAAAGGGGTCGCTAGTCAACAAGGTTCATCAAGACAAGAATCTTATGTGAAACAAGGCACTGAGAACCTCCAGTTCACGCCAATTCTGATGTCGTATAAGGAGCTGTATCAAAGTTTATTCAACGCACGCATTGTTGCCCCTCTCTACACGAAACCTCCACAGCCTCCGTACCCCAAATGGCACGATGCAAATATCATGCGGGAAATACGGGGCATTCCATGGGCGTCGTTAAATTTGATGATTCCTCCAGTGTGGAAAATCCATTACTCAATCATAATTGATAAGTGGAGTGAATGCAATGCACAAGCAACTGAAGAAGGGACCTTATCAGATATCCGCCCTTATAAACGTGGAAGTGTTTTAAGCAATTCAACTGCGGAAGAAAACCCTATAGTCTCTAGAGCTTTTTAAATTAATGTTCAGAACATTTTCGTTGTTTTTAGCCTAAAATGATAGAAATTTCCTTTGTGAAATAGGCTCATGTCTGAACGTTATTATTCTAATGAAATACATATTTATGATCACTTTTGAGCCAATGTTATTTCATTCTTTTTGAATAATTATTTCTGATTATTTTATTCTTTTGGCTTTTCTTCTACATCATTCATTCATTCATAATCATCTTGTATAAATAATTATTCATAAATTTATACATTCTTTTGTATATTCTTTGGTATTTATTATGGGTTCCCAAATATCAATTACGTGAATGACGCTGCTATAGACTCAGATTTTCCTCTTGAGCAAGGCATCTGTTTAGACGGATCTTATGACTTTGAAAATGAAAAAGATTGTAGCTTATCTCAGACTTTTTGAGGATGGTAGAACAAGAGAACTGACAGATCCTACCTCACAAGGAATCATTAGGAATTGTGGGCTTAGAGAAGATTAGAATTGACCTGACCTCAAAGATGAAGCAAGACCTTGTTCAAAGATGTCTTTGTAGGATCATACCAAGATATGCCTAGGATAAACGTTGATAAAGAAATCTACACAACTGCACGATGACAGAAATCTACAGTAGGAACGATGCAATTCTTTGCCGGGGCAACGCCTTTCTCGTTGAGTCAGCATAGCTTTGCCCATTTGAAGTCGAGTTTCCATCCCTTCAAGATGTTTTCTTGTCGTAGTTGTGCCCCAAAAGGCTCTATGAAGGAAATTCGATATCAGAGAAGATTCTTCGAAAGGGATAACAAGGACTTACCTAATCCCAAGAGTTCAGATCCAATTCAAAAAAGAAGAAAAATAAAAAGAAAAAATTCAAAATCAAAATCAAAGTCAAAAAGAAGAAAAAGAAAAATCAAAATCAAAGTCAAAATGAAAATGAAAAAGAGAAAAGAAAAATGAAAAGGAAAAAGAAAAGGAAAGGCCAAGGCGAAAACCTGCAAAGGGTGCTTTGTGACCAAATGTGGTTTTGAGTTGAAAACCCGAAAAGGGCGACTCAAATTTCGAGCAAAATGGGGCATGAACATCACCATTATCAAAGACTTATAATGGGCATTGCTTCGCTATTGAGATCATTAATTACTTCATCAAATGGATAGAGGTTACTGCATGCGTCAATGTCATCATATACCGATATAGAACTCCAGAGAGAATGGTATTGGAAATTGCATTGAACTTGAATGACAGCACGATAGCTAAGGGCTGTAATCAGTTCAAAATCAGACATCACGGTTTGTCACTGTACTGCAAGACAATGGATTTCAAGAACAAAAAAGAAAGAGATGAAAAACAAAAATGAAAAAATGAAAAATGAAAGAGTAAAAATGGAGAGGCTAAGGGGAAAACCCGCAAATGGCACCTTAGGCCAAAGGGGATTTGAGTTGAAAACCCAAAAATGGCGATTCAAATATTGATTAAAGTGGGGCATGAGGTAATCAAAGCAACTCGAATCTTGACCAAATTAGGCATGTGGTGATCTTGCTATACCTGAATCAACAGGAAAGGATAGGCGACATCTTGGGGCATCGACAGAGCACTGTAGATCTCCTAAACACATGTCCAACTCAAAATGGTCTTCAGAAAGTTTGTACAGAGAAGTTCAAGCTGCGATATCTGGGGCACCCAATTCTCATATTATTTGTTGTTCTTGGAATACTTTTTTCCTTTCCAAGATATACATTCCCAATTAATTTCTTAGTCATCCTTCTTTACTATTTTCGATAATTTGTTCTTTCGAGCTATTCTTAGAACCAACTTTATTCTTATCCATTGTTATGACCTTTTTGCAAACATGTTGCATTAGAATAATAATTAATGGACTAATAAAGCTTTCACAAAGGAAGTTTTGCATATTACTCTGAAAAGTTTCTAAATAATATAGGAGCTTGAAACAGGACTATTGTGTAGAACACACCAATTTTAAAGGTTGGAAATCTGAGAAGGAAGAGTCTGAATTTAGACTTTTTCTTTGAATTTCGTTGTCGAATGCATTGGTTGAACAAAATGATAAGATGACGGGTTAATGACAAAGCTTAAATGAACAAGCAAGCAATGATCATCAGGCAATAGGAAGAGGTTACCTCAGAGAAGAGAGCCTTCATTTACGCATAATTCTTTGGTACGACACCTTGGGAATGGTGTAAGGAACTAGAACGACTCGGATCCTGTATCCTTAAATTGTGATAAGGAAGGATTGAGGAAAGGCCACATATTTCTACGCTTGGATTATAGTGGGAGAATGATGGTACAAATTTTGTGTCCCAGTGGATTTCACAGTGGGGGCAATCTGACTAAAGTGATTCTTTGAAGAAGTCGGTCAAGCGAGAAGACGTTGTAGCATGTCAGCGTTAAAGCCTTAATAAACTTCAAGTAATGACAACCTAAGCGAGATCATTCTCAAAAAAAGAAAAAAAGAAAAAAAAAAGAAAATTCTGCATTCATGCAAACACCATTCACACATGTCTAGTTAGGAGCATTTGATTCATTTTGATCATGCCATATTAATCATTAGGCATAATTAGGTTCATTATACAGGTCATGTTCCCCAGAGAACAGATCAGTGAATATCGAAAACAAAGCCTTGCCTCCATCGATTGCAGTGGAGCTGGTTAAAGATAGCAGATATTGCCTTCCTGCGTTAACAGCGAAGCAGATCGAAAACAAAACCTTGCCTCCATCGGTTGTAGTGGAACTGGTTAAAGATAGAAGATATTGCATTCCTGCGTTAACAGCGAAGCAGATCGAAAACAAAGCCTTGCCTCCATCGATTGCAGTGGAGCTGATTAAAGATAATAGATCTTGCCTCCTGCGTTAACAGCGAAGCATACCGAAAACAAAGCCTTGCCTCCATCGATTACAGTGGAGCTGGTTAAAGATAGCAGATCTTGCCTTCTTGCGTTAACAGCGAAGCAAACCGAAAACAAAGCTTTGCCTCCATCAATTGCAGTGGAGCTGGTTAAATATAGCAGATCTTGCCTTACTGCGTTAACAACGAAGCAGATCGAAAATAAAGCCTTGCCTCCATCGGTTGTAGTGGAGCTGGTTAAAGATAGCAGATCTTGCCTTCCTGCGTTAACAGCGAAACAGATCGAAAACAAAGCCTTGCCTCCATCGGTTGCAGTGGAGCTGGTTAAAGATAACAGATCTTGCCTTTCTGTTTTAACAGCGAAGCAGACCGAAAACAAAGCCTTGCCTCCATCGGTTACAGTAGAGCTGGTTAAAGATAACAGATCTTGCCTTTCTGTGTTAACAGCGAAGCAGACCGAAAACAAAGCCTTGCCTCCATCGGTTACAGTGGAGCTGGTTAAAGATAACAGATCTTGCCTTCCTACGTTAATAGCGAAGCAGATCGAAAACAAAGCCTTGCCTCCATCGGTTGCAGTGGAGCTGGTTAAAGATAGCAGATCTTGCCTTCCTAAGCACTAGCGGAGCAGATCGAATACGGCGAATCTTATCTTCCCCAGGAGTAGGGAAACAGATTTAAGCCACAAGTCTTATGTTCCTAACCAGCAGTGGAATAGGTTGGAAATTACAAGTCTTATCTCCCTAAGCAGTAGTGGAGCAGACAGAATAATAAATCCTATCTCCCTAAAGTTGCAGTGGAGCGGATTAAAACAATAGATCTTATTCCCCTAAGCAATAGTGGAGCAGATCGCATCAGGTCTTATCTCTCTGAAGTTGCAGCGGAGCAGACTGAGAAAACAAGTCTTATCCCTCTGAAGTCACAGTGGGGCAGATTGAAGAAGCAAATCTTATCTCCTTGAGGTTCCAATGGAGCAAATTGAAGTCGATAATCCTATCTCCCTGAAGTTTTAGTGGAGCGGATTAAAGTAATAGATCTTATCTCTCTGAAGTTACAATAGAGCAGATCACATCAGACTTTATGCAGTAAAGCAAGTTGAAAATACCAATCGTGTCTCCCTGAAGTTGCAGTGGAGTGGATGAAAACGATGAATCCTATACCTCCAAAGTTGCAGTAGGTCGGATTAAATCTACCACAACAAGTCTAATCTCCTTAACATTGTAGTGGAACAAACTAGAACCACAAATATCGTCCCCCTGAAGTTGCTGCGAAGAAGATTGAAGCTACAAGTCAGATCTTTCTGAAGTGCAGTGAAGTGGATCGAAGCAACGAGATACAGTGGACTGGGATAAAGCTACTTGAAGAGGAGAAGCGTCACAAAAAGTTGAAACTCGGTGAGACAGGGCAAAATTGGTCTTTCTTAGTCTTTGCTTCATTCCCGTTACACGACAATGAAGCAAAGAGGGGCAGCTGTACAAGACCAATTTTGACCCGGCCCAATAGCCCAAGGCCCAAAATCTAAATTGGCCCAATTGGGCCCAAAAATTAAACAACATCAGGGAACCCTAGGGTTCCCTGCCTTCTCCAATGCCGCATGCCAGGGCCATGTGCACTGTACGGTTACCTCACCTGCTCCCTGGTCACCTCAGCCACCTGCCTTCTGCCCACCTGCAAAACAAAAAGAACACGCAATGGTAGCCCAAAATAGCAGAGAAGCAGTAACAAATAGAGAAAAAGCAAATATGCATTTGGCTATAAAATCAAAAAAATTCAATGTAATCGGGGGGATTTTTTCACGAACATTAAAGAGAAATAAAAGAAAAAGATTTCTTAAAAAGGTTTTTTTCTCTTCGTATTTCTTGTATTCTGCTCATTTTTTTATTTTTTTTCTTTATTGTTCATACTAAAAAGAAAAGAAAATAAAAAGAAAAGGAAAAGCCTTACCTGCGCCGCGCCGGAGGAGGAGAAGGCGAGCGGTCTCGCCACGTTTCCAGGCCTTTGGCTTTTTCTTTCGCGGGATTCGGCCTTGGATCCATGACCTAGAAGCAATCAGCTTCAAAAAGAGACCAAAAAGGTCCCATTTTGGGCAACGCTAGAATCCATGACCAGACTTGTAGCCTGAGAGAGCATCTCTCTCTCTCTCTCTGTTTTTTTGTAAAAAATGATGAAATAATTTTTTTGGGGGTTTATTTTTTAATATTTATACTAAATATGAAACGGCGCCGTTTTGAGGCCCCCTGACCCGCTCGTTGACCCGATCCGACCCGGAAGGTCTGCTCGTTTTGCTTTAAGGGGATGTTTGTGCCATAGGTCCCTCTTCCTTTGTGGCGTGTTCGATGCGATCCTTTTTTTATTTTTGATTTTGGCCACATAATTTTGCTTCTGTTCCGATTTGGTCCTCAGACCATGCGCTTGGATTCCGCTAGAACGGCACCGTTTCAGTGACGTGGGAATATTACGTGCTTGTTCCTTATCCTTTTGTAGCGTGTTTTAATTACCCCTTTTTTATTTATATTTGAGCCTTTAAATTTATTCCTGATTTTGATTTAATCCCTTCCGTTTTATTTTATTTTATTTCTCTTTAACTATTAATTTCTGTTTTGTTTATATTTTCATTTATCTTATATATATGTGCTACGTTATTTTAATGTGTGCTATTATTTATTATTATTATTAACACTATTATAATCATTATTAGCATTATTATTATTAATATTATTAAATACCTTTTTACTTCAAGTTATGTTATATGTATATACATACATACAATTATTTTAGTATACATACATGCGTACATCCCATGTTTCATATATGTTTATACGTACATATTTTTGTTATTATTTTACAATTTCAAGTATGTATATATATGTGAATAAGTTTTTATAATATAAGTACATACATATATATATACATTTTTTTGAATTTGTATAAGTATATATATATGCACATTGTTTTGTCTTAGAATTTTTATATTTATGTACATATACAAGTTCTTATAATGTATATAGTTATATTTTATATATTTTTATATTTTATAACTCATATATATATCTTTTATCTATTTTCTTCATTTATTTATTTATGTACATATCTGTTATTGTTATTTTATCTTGCTTTACTTTTGTCTGTTTAGTATTTGTCATGATGCCTGTACGATTGTTTTTATATTAGTCTTATTACTTATATTTTGTTTTTGTGTGATTATTTTACTTACATTATCATCATCATTCCACTACACCCATTTTTATTTAAAATTCAAAAAAAAAATTTTAAAATATAAGTAATACTCGGTATTTGGGATCTTTGTGAGAATCGAGCCCTAATGTGTTGGGTTCCGATTTTCTTCTTTGAATCTAAATAATTGAGATTACTCTTTTAAAAATAATAAAAAGCTCATTATCGGGAATTCAATACGTTGTGTCCTAATGCATTGGATATGACACGTTATTTTCCCGAGATGAGGATTTTTTCTAAAAAATAACAAAGGCAATATTTTACATTTGGAAATTCAAGAAAGCGTGCCCTAATGTGTTGGGTTTTGATTTCTCGTTTAGCCAAATAGCCAAATACCGTCTTAAAGTTTCAAAGTATGGGTTTTAGAAACCATAAAGTGATCTTGGTTTCGAGAGTTTAAAGTATCGTATCCTAATGTGCTGGATGTGATATTCTTTCGGAACAAGAAAATCTTAAATTCCAACTCATATTATTCAAAATTTTTAGGATCGTATTTTTAAAATTCTTCAAAGTTTTTTATATTCGACATTAAGACATTAACTAATCAACTAGGTACCAATTTTTGGGCGTTACGAGGGTGCTAATCCTTCCTCGTACGTAACAGACACCCGAACCCATTTTTCTGAATTTCGTGGACCAAAATCGTTGTTTTAATAAAATCAAATCGTTTATTAAAAACAACCACTTTTTGAGGTGATCCAATCACACCTCATTAAAAAAAAAGATTGGTGGTGACTCCCGTTTTCGTTTTCGTTTTTTTAAAATCCAAGTCGACCCCATTTTCATCCAAAAAATGGTGTCAACAACATGTATATTGAGCTACTAAACTCTGCTTAGCAGTATTTATATTCGAACATTATTTGCATGTAATAAATATATTTTAAACATAAGAATTTTACAAAATTTTCTTCGAAGGACTTACCTCGGACGAAGACGAACGAACCGGAAGACTATTCGACAACTTTTGATTTCCCTTTTTCCAAATTTGATTTCCTCTTTTCTTGATCTAAATCATAAAAATTTAACTCTTTTATTCAATAAAACATTCAATCCAATCCACATACTCATATTTAGGGCATTTTACAAATTAGCCCTTACATTTTCACATTTTGACATTTAAGTCCCTAATTCACAAAATTACAAAATACACATAATCTCATTTTACACATGCTAGGCCGATTGTTTATACTCTTCATATATGCCCATATGTTTCATTTGTTTCACATTTTAATCCCTCTATTTCATTTTCACATTTTAACCCAAAATACTCAATTTCATAAAAAGTCCAAACACAAAACATATTAATCTCATACCAAGCTTTCATAACTCATCAATTAACATCATTAAGCCCACAAAATCATCAATGACAAAACTCAAAATTATCATCAAATTCTGAAATTGAGGCAAGGACTTAAGAGAACACATTGCAATGATCACAAAACGTAGAAATTATAAAAAAAAATCGAGCAAACTACATACCTAAATCAAAACTTCAAAATGTGCCGAACCTAAACAACAACCATGGCTTCTTTTCTTCTCAACATTCGGCCATGCAAGAGATGAAATACTCCACTAACCTTTTAATTTGTTTTATTTATGTCATATTATTACATCATTTACAATTTTAACCTTGGTGATTTAAT
The DNA here is from genome assembly GCF_007990345.1 of Gossypium hirsutum. Lineage (NCBI taxonomy): Eukaryota > Viridiplantae > Streptophyta > Magnoliopsida > Malvales > Malvaceae > Gossypium > Gossypium hirsutum. The sequence continues at coordinate 49,362,634 of NC_053440.1, forward strand.
TTACAAAATACCTAATGGTTGTCCTTTGCCGTCCATAAGCTTTAATAGTGGCCTAATTTCCCTTTAAGGACTTAGCAATTAATTAACCATAGAAAATTAGTACTTTAACAATTTAAATGACACTTTCACATTTTAAGCGATATAGCCATTTTTACAAATTAAGCACACAAACTGATAAATTAAATCATGAAATTTTCACACATGTTAATTCATAAACTATAAGCACGAAAAATAATATTAAAATATTTTTCTAACTCGGATTTGTGGTCCCGAAACCACTGTCCGACTAGGGTCTAAACCGGGTTGTTACAAAAATTCTGAGGCGTATTCTTCAGTTGGCGTACTCTTCTTCAATTGGAGAATGTCCCAATATGAAATCCTTAGATTTTGAATGGGCAAGTACATTATGCACCAGGAATTAACTTGTCAAGATTCTGAGAAGTGGAGGGCTACACTACAATAGTGCGTCAAATCAGGTAACCTACATATCTATATGCCTCTTTCTTGGATCTGTCGATTTTGCGGTGTTATACTAGTTCATTCATTTAGTACTTAACTTAATATTCAATCCAAATTACCAAATTCATTTCAAATCATCACTAGAAGACTACTTCAATAGTGCATAAAGTAAAATATCATAAAAGTATAGAAATTAATTAAGTTTTATATCGTAGAAATACTTACAGAAAGTTCGAACTACTCGTCGTTGATTTTCACTTTCCTCGTTCCTTTTGATACTCTCGTGTCGTCTTTTACTACGAATAATAATTCAAAAATGTTTAACATTGATTTCCAGCTCAATTCACAATTAATTATAAGATCACACATATTTTGAAATTTATTTAATTTGGTCCTAAATTGAAGCTAACATAACTTTTGATTTAGAACTCAAATTTTCAATCCAATTTCACTTTAGTCCATTTAGGACCTCCCATTTCTCATTTCCACTACAAAATTTTCAATTTATGCTATTTAGTCCTTATTAAACAAAACTATAATTTAACTTCACAATTTAGTCCCGTTTTTACTCTTAAGTTTAAAATCTATCAATCTAGTACCTAAAACTTCAAGAATTCATCAATGACATCCTTTTCAAACTTTAACAGTTTCGAAAAATAATACACAGGTCAGCTAGATTAAGCTCTCGAGATTTCAAAAACACAAAAATTATAAGAAATGAACTAAATTGCACTAACCAATTGAAAGTTTAAGCTTTGAAACCCTAGGACGAAACTTTTCTGTTCACCTTCTTATTTTAGCTTTGCATGAGAAAAATGGAGAAAAATGCTTTTCCTCTCCACTAACTTGGTTTTATCTCAATTTATTTATTAATTTTAATTAAATTTTTATCACATTTTCTATATACTATCACTAAGACATCGTCCACTAACAATTTAAAGAGGGTATAATTGCTTTCTCAATCCCTACTCCTTGCTTCTAATTAAAATTTTCCTAACAATTGAACTTTTACTACTCTTACAATTTAGTCTCTATACTTTAATTGATCACGAATTCGATAAAATTACCTATAAAAAATTTAGTTCACCTATAATATAACTTCATAAATATTTAATAAAAATATTTAGGAGTTTGATTTATGGAAATGGGATCCCAAAACTGCATTTTCCAATACCACTGACTTTCAAGTCGTTTTGTTCTTTTTCTCATTTGAGAATGATAACCTTTTCCCTTAAGGACTCGTTCAATTGATAACGTTTTCATGTTCTTCAACATATGGCTCAACGCACCCCCATCAATGTCATTGTTTGAATTTGATGCTTTAATCACCGAAGGTGGATGAGGGATAAAATAACCTTTCTTTTTGGATTTCATTATTGCAAATTGTAGCTTAGGATCTCATTTGAACAACTCTTGAAGCTCGCTCTGGTACTAATTGATAAATCCATCGATTTACACTTGAAAAATAGTTCCGTTCCAGCTATCGTTAGAATAGAAACGAACATAAATATTAAGTGTAAAGTAACGTAATGAGCAAAGTAAGGAGAGACTTAACACACGATATTTGTTAACGCAATTCAAACACAAGGGTCCTACATTTACGGAGCCTCGACCAGTGAATGATTTTATTCTACAATCCTTTGGATCACCTATTAGCTTAAGTTCAATCTACCCTTACACAAAGAAGTAATTGCAACCCTAATACTGACCCCAATTGCCACAAATCACTCACTCAAATACCTCACAATACAATTAATAAACTCTTTAAAGAACACCTAAAAGAGTGTCACAAAATAACCATAAGAACACAACAAAGCTGTCGGCAAAGACACCCCAAAAACTACTCTTAATGTGCGAAACAAAACAACCTATTTATAGGCCTCTTCAATTGGTCAATCAACAGTGTTTTGATAGGCTTTTAAACCCTTATTTAAAAGCTAAAATTATCCTTATTATTTATCACACAAAAGTCTTCATAAATTAGTCTTTCAACTGCTCTAAAATTTTCTTGAATAAATCTAATATTGATCTCTAAAAAAATAACATTTTAATAATAATACTTTCATACTTATCCAATCACTTCAAGCAATTTGGTTGGGAGTCTTAGTGCCTTAATTGACCCATGCTTTTAGTTACATTCAAGTGGATCAAACTCAGCACTAATAAAACCTATTCAAAACCCAAATCGATGCCCCAAGTAAATAAACAATTTTGTTATAACAAAACATAGAACAAGCAACAACAACTTTCCTAACACCTACAATCGATAGTCTTGTAGCAAGTCTAAAATAGATGCCGTGATCAATAGTTGCCTGTTAAATATGTATAAATCAAACAAATGATACTTTTAATTGACATTACATAAATATTACATCGCGTCGATGTCCGTTTGTTTAAATATAAAGATACATACACAAAATTACTAAAAAGGTGAATTAATTTGTTTGTAACTGTTGTACATTGTGAAGAACCCATAGCTAAAATTATTTGAGAAAACCCGAATCTAAGCAAGACTTGCTGGTAAAATCAGATTAAAATTGAAAACCCTGAAACAAAATTGTACATGAAAAATCAATACACAAATGTATACCAAATTTCTTCTTGTGTTTTACAGTCATACCATTCAGATTGCAACTAAAAAAAAAAACTTGGGTTTGGCTGAAATAATAGCATGTTTTATCTACCGCAATCTGTACATCAACAGTGAAACGACCTCCAATTAATGCTCGGTATTAATCCCCGCAATTACAAAATTGTCAAATTTTGTCTTCCCTGATATCGCAGGCAAAATGATGCACCACCTCATTAACTCAATCCTGTGAAATAATTCGATTAATAGATAAACGTGATCTCAAAAAAAAAATGGTCAAAAGCTCTCAAAAGTGAATTGTACGCCCTTTTGCAACAATAAGAATGAACAAATTAGATACAAAATCGAGGTGAATATCAAGATGTGTTTGATATATCACAGAGAAAAGAGATACCAATCAAGATTCTTTTTCGATCTTATTGTTGAATCAATTTGCGTTTTCCAATTCAAATCCCTTAAATTACTATGAGGTAACATATTCAATTTATGGTTTCAAATTTTTGTTTAATGAATTATTTAAAATTAAGATTAAATTAATAAAAATATGTAATTATCGAGTATTAAATATGTAATTATACTAATAAAAAGAACATGTAATTAGGAGAGAGTGACCGAAACAAAAATTGTTTGAGTAATTATATAGCTTAGGGGGGTAAATTTGTAGAAAATACATAAAAGAGATAAATTTTAGTACGGGTGAATTTAGATCAACGATACATTTATCTGTGATTAGTTTAAAAATAACGGTAACCATAACAATACTTCAGCGTGATAAAAAAAATAAACTAATCACACTATGTAAGATCACCCATCCGGCGGGATTCAGAAGTGCAATGAGCCATATAGCAAAGCAAAACGATATGATGCGCTAAACGGGAACTTCTTGCTGTAGGCAATTTGAAGTTTCCCATATTCAAAAACCAAAATCCATGGGCATGGTTGCAGAGCTCGAGCGCAGGCAGTCGGCAATGGAGCTGCACATTATAAACTCAATCCAACAATCCCTCGACAATAACCAACCCCTCTCTTTCCAAGCTCTAGCTTCCCTCAGATCCCTCATTATCAACCCTGCCACCCCCGATTCCACACTCTCCTCAGTCCTCGACGCCCTAAGTCGCTCTCTCCAACTCAATCGCGACCCCGTCTTCCTACATCACGCTCTTAAGCTCCTCAGCGACCTCGCCTCTCACCGCCCCCACCTATCCCCTTTCGCACTCGACTTGCTTCGTTCCGACTCACTCTTCTCCTCCGCTTCGCCTCGTCTTGTTGGTGAGTCACTCTCTGTACTTCTTTCTCTCGCTTCCATCGGAAACGACATCGACGCCGCTCGTTTCGTCTCTCTCTGCCTTGGCCCTTCGGTTTCTGTGCGACAATGCTTATTGAGAAATGCTGAGAAGCTTGTCTTTAGGGAATCGGTGTTGTTAGCCGTTTTTTTAGGGTTTACAAGGGATCCGTATCCGTATGTGAGGAAAGAAGCTTTGGATGGATTGGTGAAACTGTGTAAGAATGGTGATTTTGATGATCGTGATGTTATCGAGGGATGCTACTGCCGTGCTGTTGAGTTGCTCCGTGACGCAGAGAATTATGTTAGATCTGCAGCAGTTCGCGCCGTAAAATACTCTGTCTTGAAGTTTCTTTCTTAGATTAGTTTCCAGGGCAACTGTTAGTTACTTTTGAATTTGCTCTGATTACCTCTTCTCTATGGCTTTCTGAATTTAGGTATGTGAATGGGGTAGATTGCTTGTTATATGCAGTGAAGACATGAACAAGCAAGACTCATCAGATGCAGTGTTTATCCAGGTATTTTTGTTAAAAAAAAAAAAGACATGCTGAGCGTATTTCTGCTTGCCTTTTTATTTTAAAGAAACATTAAATTTTGGAATTAATGTGGGTTGTACGATCGTTTTGCATCGTGCATTTGTTAGCGTTTTAATTGAATTCATGTCAACCTTATATGCCACTAAGCATTTTTTCTTGTTATTTGTTTTTTTGTTACCATATGCTTGCAGCTTGGCTGTATGGTAAGAGATATGAGTGTAGATGTAAGGCTTGAAGCCTTTGAAGCTCTAGGGAAGATAGGACTTGTATCTGAAGATATCTTACTACAAACCTTGTCTAAGAAAGTCCTAGGAATCAACAAAGATAAAGCTTTCAAACCAGTAGAAGGGCTTGACATTTCAGCTTCTGCTGTTGCTGGAGCTTATATACATGGACTTGAGGATGAGTTCTCTGAGGTAAAGTTTTGCTGATTCTGTAGTTAGCTTCTGTTTATTACTTACACATTGCTTCGTCACATAGAGACTGGACTTTTAACTTTGGCCTTTCTGGATCAACTTAATCCTGTATTCCAATCCATATCAAGCACTTTGCTCACACTTTGAGGTTTCAAGGTTTTGGCTTGGCATTGTTCCTCTGGTTTTATGTACCACGGTTATATTGAATGAGAGAGGTTTCTTAGGGTATTTCATTGAACTTGCTAGGACTCTAAGCTTGGTAGGGTAGACACTTAATACACATAACAGAAGAGTTATAGTGGTCATTGATAGAACACACTTTGACTTTATCTGAAGTTTAGTCATTTCTTGCAGTTCAAAGGCAATACCCCCTTGCATTACTTTTATTTACGATGCATTGATGCTGTCTTTGCTTAATCTGAAGGTACGAATGTCTGCCTGTTACTCTTTGCGAACGCTTACTGTCTTCTCTTTGCGATTTGCTTGTGAAGCCTTAAACCTGATGATGGACATGCTGAATGATGATTCAACGGTTGTCAGGCTGCAAGCTCTTGATACAATACATCACATGGCAACCAGCAATCATCTAAAAGTTGAAAAAATACACATTCACAGGGTAATGTTTCTTCTTTTCTTTTTTCCCTTAAAGAGTTGTATAAGTATAGAATGTCTGAACTTTTACGTAGTTTTAAATGATGATTGGTGAGCATGTGTCATAGGACAAGGTGCAGACAGACATTGGAATATTTTCGTTTGACGTCTCCACCGTAATCTATCAAACCTCACCTCTTATTAGGGGCTGCAGGATGGGGTGGCAAATTTAACTTCTGGTCCTTTAAAATTTATAAATTTTTTAGTATATGGTAAAATTGCACTTTGTTCCCTCCCAAATGATAAATTTTGGTTTAGTCCTTTAAAAGATTATGATGATATAAGCCATTTTAAAATGATGAAATTGCAATTTTAGCTCTCATAAAAATATACAACTTAATTCCAGCCCCCTAAAAAATTTTTTTGGCTTCACCCCTGCCTTCTATAATGGTCCAGTCAAGATGTTAACTTAGTGAGCTAGTCAGTTTTGTCATTTGGAATTATTACTACAAACATTTTTTCTTCCTTTCTCTGAATTGTTTCTCTCTGTCTCTCTTGTGGTAAACCCATGACTTCAGAAAAGTTGTCTATGGTTGCAACTTAGTTGTTAAGTTGTGGTACTTAACTATAGAATTCTTTCTCTGCACGAACCCGGTATCTCTTGTTTAAAAGATAGACATTGTCACTTAACCATCATTCTTGCTTGATTTGACAGTTTCTGAGCGCACTTGTTGACAGCAGTTCTGTCATAAGATCCATGACAAGGAAAATACTCAAATTAGCCAAGTTGCCACAATTCAAGTTGTTTAAATTGTGTATTGATGGCCTTCTTGGAAATTTGGAGATATATCCACAGGTTGTTCCCTTTTATCAGTTTGCATTCCAAGTGGCCTTCCAGGCTGCGTCTTTCGTATTTTCAAATTGTGTGTTACTTGAGGCCCAGCAGCTATAACCATCTCAATCTGTTATTGCTTCTTGTCTCTACTTATTTGGTTAAGTTGCTTCCAGGATGAAGCTGATGTGTTTTCTGCTCTGTTTCATATTGGGCGAAATCATGGGAAGTTCACAGTTCACATTATTGAGGAAGTTTCTCCAGAGGTTAGCTGGGTTGTAATGCTATTTTATGTATTGCTTCAAATTTCATGATAGTATCTGCTCAACTATGAAAAGAACAGTATCATTACAATAGCATGACCAATTTTTCTGTTTTTAGGTTTACGTATTGAGACTGCAAATGTCTTCTGAATGATGCATCAGTTGTTTTCATACATGAAGAAGATTATAGTACCATTGTGTTTTCCAGTAGTTGAGCTGAATTTACCAAGTTTTAAGTAATTTCTGACACCTAACAAACAAAGCTTTTAGAGGTTAACAAATTAAGAAGTATTAAGTATATTTATGCTGATTAAACCAGTGAAGTCAACAAAGCATTGAAGCAATTTGAACAACCACTATATTGCCGTCTTATGTTGTGACTATTTGTGATGACATTGGTTATTCAAGATCTTTTCCTTTTTTTTTTAACCCTAGATGGAGCCAGCTTCTGGAGGCAAATTGAGCTTTGATAGTACAAGGGTAGCGGCATTTCTTGTGCTAGCCATCTCAGCTCCACTGTCACATGAAAAGGATGTTAGTGCTATTCCACCTAGAATATTTTCTTATGCAGTTACATGGCTTGGGAGAATCTCTTATGGTTTAAGTGATCTTATGAACCAAGAAAAGCTTTTGGCTTATTTATCCGAGTGCAGTAGATCCTCAACAATTTCTCTTGCTGACTTCAAAATAAATGAGGCATTGCTGACAGTAGAAAGTGATGCCCCAATTCCTCTCTGTTCTAAGGTTGATAGTCCTGTCAGCATGCCCTTCTGGAAAGATAGTGGGGGGACCTCTGATTATCATCATCAGGAATTTTTGAGTTTAGGAAAGTCAGCTGCTCACGCAGAATATGAGTTGGGGGAGCATTCTGAATTAAGAAAGTATGTGAACCTTATCTTTAAAAAGGTCAAGGACTTTTGGTCATTGGTCGAGTTAGGCTGCACTACTGAAGCATTCAAGGGTATAAGGTAAGTAATGGAGTTTATTTTTTTTCCTTATGCATTTTATTTCCACTAGTTTATTGTACACGTGCATCTACATGAATGATATACGCCAATACTATCATTTGAAATAAAATTTTTAGTTCTTCATTAGAAAACAATAATTAATAGTTTTTACCATAAAACATAGTGTAGGTCAATAATTATTTTATCAAATACTTAAATTTATTAATTTTAATAGAAATTGATGTTCAATTATCTCAAATGCGTCATGGTTTAATTTATTAAAAGGTAACTTATACAGAATTTTCTTGTAAATTTTATAGACAATTCTGTAATAATTAAGTCAATTCTATCAGGATTTAATAATTTAATATAAAAATTAAAATTTATTAAGAAGAATTTTTATACTATAGGCTTTCAGGTTGATAAAGAAGTAAATAGATATAGTTAGTCAGTCTTCGATTTACTAAAAGAAATCAATTAATGAAAATTTAATAAAGATTTTAATGTTAATATCAATAAGGAAATAATTGAAAAGTAATCAATATTTTAATTTAACTGGAAAATGTTTAATTTGATAAATTATCACGGGTATATAGGTTTACTTCTATTGACGGGAAGCTGTTCCTGGTGTTTCATAATCTTATTTTATCCAATGAAGTTTTGTTTTATTATATAAATTATTCTGAAGTGGCTCTACTTTGGTCAAGGTTAGTTTGAGCATGAATTAAGATATTGATGGGAAAGTTCTCCTGATTCTTCGTCATCTTGTTTTATGCATTGAAGTTGTTCTGTTTTGTTATATAACTTATTTTTCAGTGGTCTTTTCAAGATAATAACATTGAACCCTTGAAATTATCTATCTACTTCATGTGCATGGACAAATTACTGATTCATTTTTTTGAGAACCATGTCAGTAGCCATGTCGTCTTGGGCTATATGTACCATTAAGTTTGTTTTGCTATTTTTGCTTCTGACAGGGCCTGTAAGGAAGAAGTGGCATCATTTACCGCAGATTCCCCAGGATCTTCCGGTGCTGTAGCATTTACTCTGCAGTATCTCCAAGTTATAGGAATGCTTGCTAAAGTTTGGGGACACCTTAGGCCAACAAAAATGCTTAATCCTTATGGAGTGGGAAAATTAGAGCTTCTATTTGCAAAATTGGACAGGAGGCTCAGGGAAATCAGTAATAGGTTCATTGGTTTGTCCAAAGGAGAAGAGTTGCAAATATTGGACCTGGTACTTGTGGCTTGTCTTTTGAGATTGTCCAAAATGGAGATTTGCTGTTGCAATGCGGCAATGAAATTATTGTTGTCTACAGTTGCCCATGTAGAATATCTCCACAAGGAGGGATCTATTGAACTGTCTAATTTTGTAACTGAAGTTAAGAAATCATTGCATGATGCTGACTCTTCAAGCAGCAGTAGTACCTGCAAGCCACTTCTCTTCAAGAAGTTACTTGACTCCTTTTCCCTTCAGCAGTTTGTGTTATATGGAACTCCCAGGTACATACATGCAGAACTGGCAGTCCCGAGTAATGATTCTGAAAACCCTCTTCCTTTTATTCCGGGAATCCCTGCATCTATACCACTTGCAATCACTTTGCACAACGTTTTGACTGAAAGTAGGTTGTGGGTGAGGATAAGTATGAATGAGGAGTCAACTCAGTTTGTATTTTTAGATTTGAACCTAATCAGAAATGAAAAGAGAAGCATTAATGTGGTGAGGGAATTCACATTTGTGGCTCCCTTCTACCGAACCCCAAAAGCTATTTCATTTACGGTGAGGGCTTCTTTAGGTTTAGAATGCTTTAGGGAGAATATTGATCGAGTCAAAGTCTTTGGGGGTCCAAAATGTGAACTAACATATCTTTGCCCAGAGAAAGAGATTTTTCTATGTAAGAGCACTGAATGTTAAAAGTAAATCTGCTTTTACTTAGAGTACGAAGATGCGAGAGCTGATGGCTGGAATATTTCCTTAAGAAATGTCGAGAAAACTCGTGAAAAATGGTAGTAGTAGTCAAGAGACTCCATGAATCTTTTGAGCTTCTGTGCTTCTGGTTGTTCAGAATATCTGAAAATTCTTATCCTCATGCCCCAGAGGCCATAATGATGATAACTATATATGTAGACATTAAAAAATCACCTAGGCTTAAGCAAACAGTGCACTAGTGATATGATACGAACCCTCTATGAGTCAATGACTATGTTCTTCCAAAGAAACCAGTCAAAGGTCAGGTGCACGTGGGTCTAGCTAAGAACTTTTTCTTATTGTTGATTTGCACATTATGCATAATATTGTTTTCCACATCATCCAAGCTCCAATTTCCCTTTTAGTTGGACATTTGTATTGTATCAGTGGTAGTTGTATTGCTCGTTGTTTACTGTCTGCCTTCAGTTATCATAACTTCTAGTTTACATGTGACAGTTGATTAGTAGGTTGGAGAGCCAAGAACTTGTGAAAACTAGAAAAATAGACTACTAGAATAGAGATGGATTAACATATGAAGAAAGGAATGCTGCTGTATGGTATATGTGCAATCAGTCAAAAGTTTTGGGTCGAGAAGAGACTTTTGGAAAGATTGACTGAAAAATTATATGGTGTTTCTATTATAGCGTCGGCATGCCTGCCTTTTGATATTGATAATAATTTATATATATATTATAGTAAGCTGTTTTGATAATTAGACAAGGAAAAGTGAGACATACATGATTAGAGGGTATTGAATCGAGTTCATTTTTGGCTCAGAAGTCAAAAGTTAGAAAGCTAAAATGAAAAGAACGGATTACTTGTGTTTTGAATTCAACATCGGCTTTTTCTCGATTTTCTCATGTTTAGTACGTTGGCCTAAACTATGACCGCACTTTAGGTATGGCGTTTTCTAGGGTTTAGTTAAAGCTTTTCAGGGGCCAAAAGAAAGGGGTGTATTGGATTAACATTAATCAAAACTGGATTCTTTATAAAGGATTCAATAAAAAGGTTAGGGGAAATTCTTTTCTGAATTCCTTCCAAACATTATACTTCTCGATGATCCTACATCTTCTCAATAAGGCAATCAAATTTTGTTTACTTAATAATAGACAGCATTCACTAGCTATATGTCATGAGGCCATTATGACTAATCTTTTTGATGTGAGATGTTTTTTCTTAGGACATTTTCATCCATTCTACCTATTTTATTTGTTTGTCATAGTTGATCCATCTTGCCCATCCTATTTGTTTGGATAAGAGTCGCTCTGATACTATTTATTATATAGGGTCATTTATATGTTCTCAAAAAACATATATGATAAGATGTGCAACATACTTATTTATCTGTTCAACGGCCTTCCTTTTTTGATGTGTGATTGACGCATATTGCCAACTTTATTTTAGAGTGCTTAATGTTACTCGTAATTTAATTTAAGAACAAGCTAATGATCAAGTAGAGACGGAGAAGAGTAAACCCAAATTTTGAATTTGACAAGTGCTGATAATGCATGCAACCGTGGAAAACTCATGTATGTATATTCCATGTCGCCAAGGGAAAGGCAAAATGGGATCCGATCAAAAAGGAAAACGAGTTTCTTGCCTCCGCAATAGCCTAGGCAAAACCAATTTCTTCTTTTTTTCCTGAAAAAAGAACATGAAATTATCATTTTGGGGGGGGGGGGTACAGCTAATAGTTGGCCCCATTAAATTATTACTTGAATAGACTGTTGAAAATAATAAAATTAACACAAGTAGACAATAATAAGCCTGCCGTGCCCACAAAGAAGAAAAAATGAAGAAAAACCAGACAGACCGACAAGGCACTCACTTCAATTTACGTCCTCCGTCCATGTATAACGAAACAACTCATTTCATTGGTTCTTTCATGAACAAAACTTTAATTACCTTATTAACTTGGGATTTACTTTCACTCCATAATTAATATGTTAAATAAAATATCTTCTTGAGTGAAACCCATGTCTCTCTTATATGCTTTTTGCAACAAAAGCATTATTACTACTCTAATTGGAGCTCCTCACTCTATCAAAACATTTCGAGGCCATTGGTTTGGATATTTTTGGAGAAAATTTTCGGTTACTTTATAATATATATATTGAAAACTTAGAACTGAAATTAAACTAACCCAAATTTTATCAATTCAGTTCATCAATTTTTTAAATTTAAAAAAAAATTATATTAGCAATTTTTAAGTTATTTTTACTATTTAAATATATAAAATATTTATTTTTACATTATAAAAATTATAATTATTATAAATTAAATAGAAAATAAGAATTCGACTCTATTTAAATAATTGCGATAAGTTAACTTGTGAATTAAATTGAACTGAACTGAATTAATCAATATAAAATAATAAAAAAATTACAAATCGATTTTCTTTCTTTTATGCATATATACAGATATAATAATGTAATAATATACTTGATTTATAAAAATATTATAATTTCATTATTAATAAAAGAAGATCATAAAATTCTCAATAATCAAAATTAAATTAAACTTTGAGTGCCAAATTCCGAAAATCATTGGAATAATAATTGAGATTTTTTTACTATATTTTACATATTAACTTTGGGTTTGTCCACCAAAATCCGTAGTTATTTTGTCCCTACTCAAACTGCCAAGCCGAGAACGCTGCTTGATGGTGTTCCCATTTACTCTATTTACTTCTTCAAGCGCCTTTGGATCCACCACTATGTCACAATTAATCACAGTCTCCCCTTCTTCCGTTTTCTTGCCTTTAGGATCCACCTCATTGACGTGACTTGCGGTCTGCTGGCTTATATCTGACAACGTTCCCGATACCGGAGGTCGTTTCTTGAGGAACAAGCAAACAACCGCGCAGTCGTCGACCTTAGAACCCGGGTACTTGGTTCTCCATGCTTGAACTGCATAATAAACCAATACTTTTGCTGCTATAGATGGTCTCTTTACTGAGGCTACTATTTGTACCACCTCGTTGTTTGAAAGCACATCCCACACCTGCACCAATTTTAAAATGATTCTATTATGATGTGTCAAAATTGGTTCAATTATGATTTGGGTCCCTCTATGTTATAACTTACCCCATCAGTTGCCAACACTACAAATTCATCTTTGGGAGTAAGCCTTCTATAAGAAACTTGAGGTGTAGAGATAAGTCCATGATCCTTGAGGCAGAAATCCCCGAAAGCTCTCGACATAGCTAGACCGGGGCAATCTTGGTCGGGCATCCACACTCTCGGTACATTCGGTTCTTCTTCCATTGCGAATACTCTGCCACCGTTCTTCTGGATTCTTTCCGATTCACTCAGTAAACTAGGTTTCAAATCGACTGTGAGTTGGACCGGAATAATTTGGTTTTTGTTGTCCCTGGTACCAAGAATCGCTCGAGAATCCCCCAAGTTCGAGATGATCAAGTGTTGGTCCTGAAATAACATTCATTATAATCATACACACACATATATATATGGTTGATGGTAAACAAATGAATATACCTGCTTAACAATGGTTACGGCCGTGGTGCCACTGCAGTAACTATCAAGGGAATCTTCCATGCTAAGATCTTCATCCAATTCTTGGAAAGTTCTAATCAAACTTGCCTCCCAATGCTTGTGACTACTGTCCTTGTCGCCCTCCTTCTTAGCGCTGGGCCGAGGCTGATGCATTGTCGAAAGTTTCAACGGCAAGGCATCGCATACGTGGCGTGCAACCTTGTGACCCGATGGACCGTGACCGTCAAATACACCGCAGAAGAAGACATTCTTTTCCCCCGTAAAGTTCTGCATATTTTCACTTGTTTAGTTCCATTATTTTTGGAAGATTAAAACATCAATTCAAGCAGCGCCAAATAAATCAAACATACCTACTATCATGATATAAAGATGATTTGCATCTAAAGTTTTGGGTCCAATTACAGTTTTAGTCCCTCAACTATGTCAAAATTTGAGATTTAATCCCTCTATTTTTTGATTTGATATAAATTTGCCACTTTGCTTTTATAAATGGTATTAGTAGATCCAAATTATTAACACGGGTAGGTATTGCCGTTAAAGTAGTGATATGAATTTTTTGCTATTATTCGATCACACATTCAAGGTCATGTGAAAATCCAATAATGAATTGGCTAACACACTCTACCATAATAAAAGGACTAAAACATAATTAGACTGAATCTTTGGATGATCAGTAGGTAAGGGCATAAATTAGACATTGAGGGATTGAAGAAACGATGATAAATGCAATTATTGCATAGAACATACGCAGCCATAGCAGATGATCACCAAATCCAACAATTAATCACATTCCATAAACAACACAATCCCATGTTGGATTAAAAATGATTCATTAAGCCATGAAGATCTGACCTCCCAAACGATCATAGCGTCCTGGTTGATCCCCTTCTTGCCCTTGCGAGTGTACATTGAGGTCAAGGAGGAGGAGCCTTGCAATCTAACAATAGCCCCGGCATGTCCAATCCTGGTAACATTGGCGCTATTGTCATCACTGTTGATGTTGTGGTCTCGATGGTGCCCCTCATCCTCTTTTTCATCTGATCCTTCTTTTTCATACCGTCTACCTTTGTACTTGAATTGCGTAGAACAGCAGGCACCCATCGTTTGGTGTGGGTGTAAATCCAAGGAAATATACCCCTTTTTCCTTAAAAAAAAAAATTCAAAAAAAAATGTGTGCAGCACCCACAAAAAACAAGGCTATGGAACCGGGGGTAAAAATCAAAGGCCCCAAATTGGAGAAGGAAAAATAGTTGGTGGTGGAGGGGACACAGAGAGATTAGAGATATTTGGTTATTTAGTAATGGTAACGATGTCCATCTATACATTGATTGATCATTTTGGACATCAATTTGGGAAAAAAAAAAGATTTACAATTATCATACATGATGACATCAATTAATTTGTAAAAAATATATATATTTTTACTAAATATATATCACAGTTGTTATTATTATTATTTTTAAGAAAAGGGTAAGCTATTTTTAATTTTATTGATTGTTATTTTCATTTTTGTGTTGCATATTTAGAGGGACGATGAGAGGAGAGTGGGTGATGCAGGTAGTAATGTCACAGTAGAGTACATGACATGCCTGTTTGTTGTTTGTTCAGGTGTTTTTTTTCTTTTCTTTTAATTTCTATTTTTCAGGTTTAGAATGTTCCATTCAAGAGCTATTTTCGTTAAACCCTAACCACTTTTATCCTTAATTGCTTCTTTCATTTAATTACGGTTAGTAGGGAGTTCAAAAATAGTTAATCTTGATACGATTGGATTTGATACCGGATTTATATATACATATTTAAACGGGTTAACTAATAAAATAGTCACTTTTGTTTATTTTAGGTTACATTTTAGTCATTGAGCCATTAATTGTCGTTAGCAGTGTAACAGTAAGTTGATATGACACGTTAAGATCATCATTTCAAACAAAAATTTTAAGTTAAATTATACAATTGATCCCCATATTTCTTTATTTGAGCAATTTAATTTTTTTTTCTTTTATATTCTTTTAACATTTTTTTTCTTTATTTTTCATTCTCTTCTGCTTCTCCATCTATTTTCCTCCCTTCTCTATCTCTTTTATGCTCTTTTAACTTTCCTTTTTATCTTCCCTTCTCTCTTCTCCATATTTCAATAGCAGTTTCAAGAGTTGTCTCAAATGATTTTCGTGCAACCAAGTCCTTAAATCCATCATATGGTTAAATGCTACACATAACAAGTAACCTTTAGTTGATTGTTTGACATAATTTGTAGATGTCTTATGTTTGAAATCCCGATTCTTTAAATTAATTATTAGATCATTCAAGCGAAACAACTTTGGAGATGCCTCATTTTTGAAATCTCATTTTTTTGAATTAATTATGTGGAAAACATAGAGAAAAAAATAGAAGAGAATGAAAAATAATGAAAAAAATGTTAAAAAAACATAAAAAAAATTAAATTAAATTGCTCAAAACAAAAAACAAAAAAAGGAGACCAATTATATAATTTAACCTAAAATGTTTGTTTAAAATGATAATTTAACGTGCCACGTTAGCTTATCATTATACCATTGACAACAATTAACGGCTCAATGACTAAAATGTTACCACACGTTAACGTAAAAAACTAAAACATAACATTTCAAACATAAGTGACTAAAATATAACATGAGATAAACAAAAATGACTATTTTAATGGTTTACCTTAATTCTATTCAATTTAGATTTATAAGATAAAAAAACGTTATTATCTGAATAACCAATAATTTTTATGAAATATACAATAAAGTAAAAAATATAAATGAGTAAACAATTTTTAAATGAAAATAAAATACTTATATTTATTTTTAAAAAAATTCAATGAAACGTACCGATACGAATCAAAGAAATTCGATTTATTTTGGTTTCAATTCAAATTTTTAAAATAAAAATATTAGGAGATGAATATATATATATTTTAAAATCAATCTAAACCGTTATCACTCACATCCAAGATAAGCTTTCAATAATCGTTTATCCCAACTTAAAAAAAAATACTAAGATAATCATATATAATTAAGAACCTGATCCACCACAGCCTACGGCCACGGGCTGTAATAGAACCGGCAAAAATGCCAGCCAGGGACTTAATCCTATTTATTATGCCCCTGATTTTGATTATTGACACCCAATGAGACTTCAAGTTGAATGGATTGTCAAATGTCAGACCTTTGAATCGTGATATATCCCAAATTAAAATAGAAATATGCCCTCAACATTTAATGCGAGGAGCTAATCATGTGAAGCAGGTAAGATGTATGAACTCCATGATTAAATACTGTATCGTACTTTTTGCACTTGCAGGCCTAAAGGTATGCAAGGAAGAACAATGAAACAACCCAGTAAATGATAAATTTCGATTTGTACCTACATTCCCATTTAAATGAATGAACTGAACAACAGATGTAACAAGCTAAAACCCAGAATGAACGTAAGAACCTATATAGTTGACTCACAACATAGGAAGGCTAATGAAACTCACTCACCACCATTGATGGACAAGAACCCCGCTTTCACGGAGTGAAGTAAAGAGTTGCAAGCATTGGCCGTATGTCTTCTCATATTTAGCACTCCTTTGACCAGGACAACACCTCTGCCACCTATTGTAATGGCATTCGAGGAATATCTCATCGATCAAACAGATTGCCCCTGTTTTGAAAAGCCTCGGAATCAAATCGAATTCAGTTCCTTCCACATCCATCTTCATCACCACGAAATCGCTCTCTGTCACAGTGTTTTTCAACCACTCCGCGAAATCGAACCCTTGGATCTCGTCCACCTCCCCTCCGCTTGATTTCACCGGTTGGATTCTGCCCATCCCTCTGCCTTTATCTTTAAGCTCATCCACTTCTTCTTGGCCGGGATCGCGGTTAATCTCGAATCGCAGTGTCTCGTTCTTAACCCATGCTGCATACGGCAACAGCGTGACCGTCTTCTTCTTCGATTCATACTGCTGATGGAAAGTCTTATCGGCCTCGATGGCATATACATGAAAGGTCTTGTTCTGTTTGGGGTACTGTTTCCTGAACCAGCTTCCAATACTAGAACCGTAACTCCTAGCCCCAACATCAACATACACGTATCGGTTCTTGAAACTTATATCAACCATTGATGGCAAATACTTCACGTTGTTTATATTCCTTTTCAAGGTAATCCATGGCTTCAATGGCTCTTCCTCAATTAGCGGCTCTGCTTTTTGGACCAATTCCCGTTTGTGCCCCGGAACCGAGCACTTATTACCAGAAATACCATCGGGAATCTTTCCACCCCCATGGTTACGAATTACAGTATCTTTTCTCAACACAATCTCTCTAATATAAGGCATTAATGAATCGAAACCAGCCATGTCGATCGTTTTAACTAAATTGAAAGAACTGAACAAATCAAGTAATGAGTTGAAACTGTATGTATCATTAGCCTTGACGTGGACCACCACAAACCCTTCGGGTTTCAGGGTCCGAGCTATTTCCGACGCGAAATCCGCCGGGCGAGCAGATGTGTCGAGGCGAGCTCCGCCGGAGAATATGAAGTCAAAAGAATTATCATCGAACGGTATCTGATGCCCCTCACCTTTAACCACCAAAGGCTTGGCCGCTTTCTTGAAAATACCGATGGAGTTCTCCACACCGATCTCTTTCAACGCGAACACTTCCTGTCCCAAGGGAGTCTCCACGCAGAGAGACTTGGAGTGAGGCGAGAGCAAACCCTCGGATATCAGATCTTGGAAAACGGAAGAGTAGAAATGGACGGCCCTGATCCACTCCTTACTGGTGTAGAGGTCACGGCGAGGATCGGAGCGAGAAACGGCGTCGTTCCCGACGATGGCGGAGACACTGGCACCGGGGACGATGAAGTTGAGATTCTGCCGCAAGGAGAAGAAGCAGAAGCTACTGAGAGTGCAAGATTCGCCGGTGATGCTGACCACGTAAGCAAATCGGAAGACCATGATAAGAACACCGAAAATAAGAGCACGCGCCAGAATATTCCTGAAAAGACTCGACTTCCCTGTAGCAGGTTCCATGATAACACCAACTTCAAAACAAAATTAAAAAAAAAAAGATGCCTTTCTTCCTCTGTTTGAGTTGTAACGGTTGCAGTGTGATTTTTGTTCAACAATAAAAAAAGCTCGGAGAAATCGTTGAAAGATTAACGAGAGCAGAAGCGAGCGGAGGTATGGTTGGCGCCGACGAGAGATCTGGAAAAGAAAGGAGAGGAATGAACTGGGAAATAGAAATGGAAAAAATGGTCAAAACGGGAATGCATTTTTTAGAGAAGCATGTAGGTTGTATTGGACGGATAGCCCTTGCTGTTTATGTAATGAGAGATCGGGATCAGGAGGCTATTTTAGAGTTTCTTGGTGGTGGCAGTGGTGGTGCAGCCGCCGTAGATGGTGGCAAGGAGAGAGTGGAAGAAAAGTGGGATAGTAAATGTTTGGACGAAAAGGAAAAGGAAAAGGAAAAGGAAAATACAAGGGGGGGATAAAAGGGGTTGGTTTAGGTGTCCCACCGGCCTCTAGTGGGGTAGGTTTTCAACGCGGAAACAGCCAGCACATCAGAGAAGCCGCTTCGAAAGTCAGCAGTGAAGTTACCTGGGTTTAAATTGACAGCCCATTATATCCTTTACTCTCCATATTTGGTGCCGATAATTTTTCTCTTTCAAATTGAAATCTAAAAGAAAAAGAGGGGAAAATAAAGCAAAATTGATTCCTAAGGGTCTATTTCTGCTTTTAATCCCTGCAGTCTTCTACTCATTGCATATTTAATATTTAGTCCCTCTACTTTTGATCTCAACAAGTACTTCTGTTAAATTGAATTATATTGTATTTTTAAAATAAAAAAATATTGCAACGTCACTAATAAATATTACATGCGTGAAAAGTCAAATAAGCAAATGAAAATGTCGAATTTGAGTTGTAAATTTTCCATTCTAATTCTAGGGTTGAAGAATTTTTTGTTTGGTATAATGATAGTTTAGTTTTATTCGAACGTGATATTTAGGTAAAGTTCTCTGGATTAATGATAGTTTAGTTTTTTTTTTTTTTTTGCGAAATGACAATATAAGTAAAACTTCTTTCAAAAATTTTAGAAATGCCACATAATTCAATTGAAGTGAAGCCTTTTGGACTCTTATCAATTAGACTTCAAATATTCAATCAAAATTTAAGAAAAAATATAAATACTAAATTTTAATAATTAAAAAATAAAAAATGAATAAAAGGATAAAATAAATTTAAGAAAAAATTAGAGTGCCAAATAACAAATTATGCCAAATGGAATCTACATCTTTATGTAGGGGCACTAATTCTTTATCTCGAAATTTTATTTAATTAGTGGAATGTTAAAAATAACCCACTTTATGATTATTTGTGGTGTATAAATTAACGACAATTTACTTTTATATAAATTCAGCTTTGTCATCATTTTTTCTTCAATATTATATTAATAGAAAAAAGTGCTTTCACAAAATAATAATATCTTATTTCAATACAGATGCTTCGCTTTCCTACAGCACAGCAGTATGGATGCATTGCCGCCTGCGTAAGTAATTCATGAATAAATAAATAAATAAATTTTGATACAAAAACATTTTCCCTCAATAAAATGTTTACTTCTATGAATAAAATATGTCAGCATTTTATTATTGTGACTTGTGGGTCATCTTTTTTTCCATTTCTTTTTAATTTATTTAAATTTGAGGCAAATTACATTTAAATTTAATAAATTATTTGTAAATTTATATTTTGATCACTTAATTATTTAAAATTATTAAATAATTATTAAATTATTAATAAATTTTCATTTAGGTTAATGAGCATGAATTTTTTTTTATGTAAGTTATTGGATTCTTAATTTTTATAAAATAAAAGTCCTGCTAGCAAGTTTTAAACGACAATTCAAAATCAATATGATAGACTAGTACCTATCGATGAATAAAAAAATACCTTAGATCCAAATTGATATGATAGTTAGTATCGAATATCAGAGAAAAAAACTGCTTGAATTTTGTTTTACAGATTTGTGATGTTTAAAGTTGTTTCATAAAAAAAAATTAAACTATAAAAGATTAGATATAAAAATAATTTTAACAACTCAATGAATTAAATAAAAACTTTCGGATAATTCAATGGTTATTTCGTAACTTTTTAAAGTCGAATATAAAAATATAAACTTACTAATTTACTTTTAATTTTAAGTGCAGACTCTAATTTTGCAAGAAGAAGAGGTGGAATAATAGAATATAAATCTATATTATTTAGGTGTCAGAGCAGAATTTTAATCATTGTTTCCATCTAATGCTAATTACGACTTCAAATCGACAAAAAGTATTTTACCATCGAAGCAGTATAACTATTGGTTCAAATTAGTTCATCTATTTAAAAAATAACATAAATTTTATTAATTTTTATATATTTCATCTGCAGAACATTAAAAACATAAAAACTTCAATAATATTAACTTTTTCTTTTTATAATTGGAAAAGGGAATAGTATTGTTTAAAATCGAACTTAAGCTCTCATGCCTACAATACTATGCTCTTACCATTAAGGGTTAATTTGGATAGACGATTGAGTGCGGTGCGGTGCGTTTAACTACTTTTTTTGTTTCACACTACAATATTTAATCTCACCACAACCGTTATTTTTACACTTATTGTAGGTAAATACACTGTCCATCTAAATCCATCTTAAATCAAGAGGTTGTTGGCAGAGGCCAATATTAACTTTGATAAACCATAAATAACATTTATTTTTAAAAAGTAAGTGTTATCTCCATTAAAATTTTGCCTTATTTGAGTATTTTTATATTAGGCCAATAGTAACTTTGGTAAACCATATATAACATTTATTTAAAAAAAAGTAAGGGTTCCCTTATTAAAATTTTGCCTTATTTGAGTATTTTTAATAGTTGAATGATTAAATTGATTTATTTAATAATAGAAAAAATAATTTATGAATTTGCTAGGTGCTTGCACCATGCAATAATTAACTTTTAATTAATTATTCATTATTTAAAATTATTATTTGGTATACTAATGATTGAGTATCACTTTTTATTTTATTTTTCAAGTTATAAATTAAAGATACCTTTTTAGTACCAACAAATTGTGAAAAGAATTATAAGTATTCAAATATTTAGACCAAATTCGAATCCCGAAATCATTATTAATAATTTTTTTATTTGATTACAACTCTTGACCTGATCATTAATTTTATTGATGGAAAACCGAATAAAGAGAGTTATGAGTAATAATAAGAGACATAAAACCATGTCTTAATATTATAAAGACGCTTGGAGTTGTGATAAGACAAATGTAACCATCTCTTAATACTCTGATTGATCAAGAGGTGAAGGATGTTGGTTTGTGAACAAGAAAATAGCGAGTAAGACGTTTCATACAATTAATTCACACATCTTCAGTATCCGTTGGGCTTGTCTTTTAGAATGAGTTGGTTGGCAAGGTAGTTACAACTCAGGCCAGCGTTAGGACAGATAGGATGGACCACATGCCGCTGGAAAGTGCCGAATGCTAACGCCAATGCCAACGCTAAGGCTAAGGCTAACCCCTTGCTTTTCTTTTATTCACGTCTATTCCCTTACACTCTCTCCCACACTTTTTCTTTTATTCTTTTTGTTATGCATTATACCCCATTTTACCTTTTTTTAAAAAAAAAAATATTAAACATAATTAAGGATATTTTACCAAAAAAAACTCTTTTTTTTAAAAAATTGCCGAAATGGGCCCATTATTTAATTATTTACCGAAATGGTCTATTTTTCGGTAAATTGCGTCCACGTTAGCGCGATGTCAGGGGATGCGCCAGAAAATCGCGTCCACGTCAGCGCGAGTTACTGACGTGGCAACAAATCGTGCCCTCTAAGACGTGATTTGCTGCCATGTTAGCAACTCGCGCTGACGTGGACGTGATTTGACCCGCGCGTGAACAGTGCTCCAACGGTCAAAAATTTGACCGCTGCCCCCCAGCGGTAAAAAAAAACTATAAATACCCCACCCTTTTTTTTTCACAAACTAATCTTCTCTCAAATTTCTTCTCAATTTCCTCTCAGTTTCCTTCAAAAATTCTCTTAAGTTACTCTTAAGTTCCTCTTAAGTTTCTTTTAACTCCTTTTTTTTAAATAATTTTAAAAATATTTTTTTAATTTTTTTAAACCGTAAAAATTTGTACGATTTCAGCAATGGCTGGAGAATCAACTCATCTTGATAAGCATCACATATCGGTGGAACAAATGAAAATGGTAAGTATTAAATTTAATTTTTAAATATTATTTAAGAATTTTTTATTTATGCATTTTTAGATATTTATTAATTTTTTATTTGTTATAAAAGCATGTAGATCGGGTATTGGAATGCAATATCCGGAATATGCATGCTCCTTTATCACCGTTGGTAGAGAACTACCTGCGGGAAGTGGGTTTTTTGCACGTGGCGACGGTAGGCCGGTGATGCAAGGTGGACCCGAAACTAATCAATGCGTTGATCGAGAGGTGGAGACCCGAGACACACACATTCCATCTTCCATGTGGAGAGTGCACTATCACTCTAGAAGATGTCAGTCTGCAATTGGGATTGCCGGTGGACGGGAGCCCAGTCATCGGGTCTGCCCAATCTAGCGATTGGGGGCGGTGTGCTACGAGCTTTTGGGCGCTATTTCAGAGAAAATGGAGGGAGGTAAGATCGAGATGGGCTGGTTACGTGACACATTCCCAAATTCGAATGAAGATTCAACCGAAATTGAAAGAATCTGATATGCTCGGGTATATATGATTCAATTAATTAGAGGTTATCTGATGCCCGACACGTCACGGAGCCGCGTACATCTAAAATGGCTGCTGAAACTCGTTGATTTTAGAGCAGCCGGTGAATTGAGTTGGGGTCTCCCATCTTGGCAACGTTATATCGGGAGATGTGCGGGGCGACGCGACCGAGGAGAGCAAAAATCGGAGGTTGTTTGTCACTACTGCAGTCGTGGGCACGGTTTCGCTTTCGATTTCTACGTCCTCGAGTGGGGACCACCCATATACATTCCCACTCATAACGAGGAAAATTTTATATTATATTTTACAATTATTATGTAGATTTTTAAAAATAAAAGTATGCTAAAAATTTATTTAATTAGGTGGAACCATCCGGCAAGTCATGCTCGATTACCGTCCTCTCTTGAAGATATACGGCTTCTATTGGACCAACGGTCGGAAGTACAAGTAAGTTTTAAATAAAATAGATATTTCCATACATTCGCTAGTCGATTGATATTTAGTATATAGTATTTAGTATTATGTATATAACTAATATTTCTATCATGTTCATATAGTTTCAATGGACACCATACGAGGATCTGACAATTCGGGCAGTAATCCCGGAAGAGTTCTTACAAAATCCATAAGCTTGGCACGTGAAAGTCGTGTTGATCAGCTATGCAACCGTGGAGCCGCACCAGACAGACAGAGTGCTACGACAGTTTGGATGTAGACAACCGATTCTAGTGGATCCTGAGGTATTTGACGATCAACACAAAGTCAACCTTTGGCAATTGAATATGGATTGGACGAGATACTGGTCTGAGTACATGGAAATGTGAGAAGATCGATACGAATATATACCTACTCAGGAACCAATCATCGTTCCGGAGTTAGTGTGCGTTTTAGAATACATGTCATGGTTTAGGATCCATGGATAGCCGTATTTACTGACACCAGATGAGAGGCAGCGGCAAATACATGTCGAAAGGGAAAGGCGCGGGCCCTAAATCCAAGACGACAAGACGATGAAGGCAGCCCCTTAACGAGGCCCAGACATTCACCCGGCTCATCATCAGCGGCCATGCAATCACCAGGCCCAACGAGAGCACCGACACAGTCACCCGACGCAGCAGTTCAACCGATAATACCCACGCAACCGCCTTTTTAGATGATGCCAGGTGCGTTTTCTAGCCCTTATATGTATCCTAACCCTTATATGTACCATTTTCTGAGTCCTATGGCAGTTTGGAGCCAAATGCCCGGTTAAGATCCATTTCCTTTTATGCCGAGTGGACCGCTAATGTATAGGCCAGCGGCACACAAGGGATCGCAAGATGGGCTGTCGGGGAGCTCTCTTTTTTACCAATCCCCACCAACGTATGGGTTTCAAACACCGTCGCCGTTCGTGATACAAACACCTCCACATACACTATTCTTTGAAGGTGGATCATCGTCCCAAGTCCGACAACCAGATACCGTACCGGAAGAACTGGAATCCCTGCCGGAGAAACAACAACCGCCGCCAGAAGCTATAGAAAGGAGGAATCCAGCGCGTAACCGTCGACGGCCGTCATGTGGCATTGAATCCCCCGGGCATAGACATTGATTGTCGTATTTAAATTTATTTGTACAAATATTTTGAATATTTTGATATTATTTGATGTAATAAAATAGAAGTTTATTTGATGTAATAAAATAGAAATTTTTTATATTATTTGAGAATTCTACTAACCATTAATACCCTTAAATTAAAAACCCTAACCTAATTTAATTAAAAACCTTAAACCCTAAACTTAAAAACCCTAACCCCCTTAACTTAAAAACCCTAACCTAATTAACTTAAAAACCCTAACCTAATTAAATTAAAAACCCTAACCTAATTAAATTAAAAACCCTAAACCCTAAACATAAAAACCCTAACCCCATTAACTTAAAAACCCTAACCTAATTAACTTAAAAGTCCTAACCTAATTAAATTAAAAACCTTAACCTAATTTAATTAAAAACCCTAAACCCTAAACTTAAAAACCCTAACCTAATTTAATTAAAAACCTTAAACCCTAAACTTAAAAACCCTAACTCCCTTAACTTAAAAACTCTAACCTAATTAAATTAAAAACCCTAACCTAATTTAATTAAAAACCCTAAACCCTAAACTTAAAAACCCTAACCTAATTTAATTAAAAACCCTAAACTAAATTAATAATTTTACTTTCACATAATGTTAGATTTGGAAAAATGTTTTTTCCTGGTACTAACAATTAATAATTTTATATAATTTGATAATTTTACTAATCATTAATACAATTTATCATTTAATAATTTTACATTCACATAATGTTAGATTTGAAAAAATGTTTTGACTAGTACTAACAATTAATAATTTTATATAATTTGATAATTTTTAGTAACCATTAATACAATTTATCAATTAATAATTTTACATTCACATAATGTTAGATTTGGAAAAATATTTTGACTGGTACTAACAATTAATAATTTTATATAATTTGATAGTTTTTACTAACCATTAATACAATTTATCAATTAATAATTTCACAAACTTAATTTTTTTTACAATTACATTCAACTATTGCAATTAGGGCATGATCGACTTGTATGGCCTGGATTCCTACACCATCCGCACAACTTTGTTTGACTGGCTGTTTCTCAGATATCCATATTGTTACGTATTCTAGTTGTCGTTCGCTCTTAGATGGATATTGCCTGTAGTAGTTTGAAGCAACGTGTCTTAGGCAATATCTATGGGGTGTGCGCTGCCATAAGCTTCCCTGTCAATCAAATACAGCTAGTATACCTGCGCTCCGATCTGAAATAACACAGATATCAGGTTGGCGGCACACATGCCTCCTTAACCCAGAGAGAAAGAAATCACAGTCATCAGACGACTCCCCCGGTGTTATTGCAAATGCAATTGGAAGAATTCTCCCACCGCCATCCTGTGCCACTGCAAGCAATAGCCGATGAGTATACCTACCGAACATAAAAGTACCGTTAATTTGTACCAATGGCTTGCAGTATGGAAATGCGTCTCGGCATTGCTTAAAGGTCCAAAACAGGTATTTAAACACTTAGCATCCACGTAGCAATCGGCCGTTGTAGTACGAATGTTCCGTTTCAAGGTCTGTGATGGCACTTGGGACGCATTTCTCTAGCACCTGACACAATTGCCATATTTCATTATATAAGGCATCCCACCCACTATGCATCTTCTCCAACGCCTTTTGCTTAGCTATCCATGCCTTGCGGTAAGAGGGTGTGTACCCCATTTGGCTACGGATATTGGTAATTAACACCGGCACTGAAGTCTTGGGATCTGCTTTTACCGTGGGCAGTATCAAGCTAGCTAACATAGCTGAATCCATATTGGGATGATCTTGTGAAACACCTATAAATCGAGTGCATTAAATAATGCAACATTGGATAATAAAAGTATTATTCAGAAACCGTCAATACTATACCTGCAGCACATGTATGTGGACCTTTGTACTTTTTAATCTCCCACAACCCTATCCTTTTCCTTAACGAGGCGTAGATTTTCCATGAACATGTGCCGTCTTGGACCGCACACTTCGCCTCAAACTTATCAGATTTGGATTTAACGACGTGGTAGTTAACGCCGTTTTTGATGCTATACTGTTTCAAAGCACCAATAAAACTATCATTGTTGGTAAACTGATTACCAACTTCAAATTCACCAGAATCTACCCCCGAACTTTTGATGATCATGCAACCGGTGTGGTAGATCTGGAAACTCTAAAGCATCATCTGCGGACAGATCGACATTATGCATGTGGGCTGGAGGTGAGTATGCTCTGAAGCATGGATTTTCTTCTTCATCTGAACTCTTTTAAGCATCTTCAGGTTCTGTTGGAATAGGCTCCGGTTTAGAAAATAAGCCAACTTTGCACCATCCAGCCCGGGCTATCAAGGTGGATCCACATCAAAGTCATCTTCTAACCCACAATCATCTGCAACGTACGAGGTCCCCTCACCAGTTGACGTCGTAGGGAGTACGTCATCCCTTCTTCTGGGCATTTGATAACGTCCCCAATTAGATGTAGATTGCTACCCACTAGAACTTGATGCCTTTCCCCAGTACGTGTTTCCAGCATCAAACGTCGAGCCACCGATGTACATGTCCCATCCACCGACAGAGTATCTTGCGGGGGATGTAAATTCGACACCGCTATCGAACATGGGTTGTTCCGTATTTTGTAACCCGCTAACTGAGTGTCGGCCAGGGGTCGTGTATACATCTCGAATACCGGTCGCAAGTACATCAGTTGGCGATGTAAATTGTACATATAACACAATATAAGGTGCTCCACTAGCAAGATGAGTCTGTACCATTGCCTTCAAGCTACGAGCACCTTTTATGTCGAACGAGTCATATGTCACCGGATCAACAGAAGAACAAAATCGATACGTGATAGACAGAACTTTCATTGGCGTCGTTCCGAAAATTTTATGCCTAATTCTTTTACGAAGTTCTGTCAAATCTATGTTCTGGTTAAAAACCAGTCGCACCGTATTCTCCGACAAAAAAACAACACCATTCTCGGTGTGGCAAACCTCACCATCGTAGTAAATAACAGCACTAATATGTTCACTCATATTTGAAACTCTAACCTTCTTAGCCTCTCTAAATTGTTTCTGCTGTGACTTATGCATTTTGAGAACATTTTCTGCCTAATTTATAACCTCAGCCCAAACATGCTACTGTAGCAAAAGCGCGTCCACGAGGGCGTGATTTTACAAATTCTTCTCAAATAGCATTCTGCTAGAAGCGATTTTATACTATTTGCTCAGAAACATCAAAAAAAAATATTTCTTCCATGGCCGACTGTAGCAAAAGCGCGTCCACGAGGGCGCGATTTTACAAATTCTTCTCAAATAGCATCTTGCTAGAATCAATTTTATACTATTTGCTCAGAAACATCAAAAAAAATTATTTCTTCCATGACTTACTGTAGTAAAAGCGCGTCCACGAGGGCGCGATTTCACAAATTCTTCTCAAATAGCATCATGCTAGAAGCGATTTTATACTATTTGATCAGAAACGTCAACTCGAAATTATTTCTTCCAAGACCTAAAAACCCTAAAAGTCTGAACCCTAACCCCTAAAAGCCGAAAAAACCTAACATGGGAAAAACAGAAAAATCGCGTCCCCTGGAGCGCGCTACGTGACTCAGGAAATCGCGTCCACGTCAGCGCGAGTTGCTGACGTGGACGCGATTTGCCGGAAAATGGACCATTCCGGTAAATAATTAAATAATGAGCCCATTTCGGTAAATTTTTTTTAAAAAAGGACTTTTTTGATAAAATGCTCCATAATTAAAATATTTGTACAATTTTTTTAAAAAATTACCACTAAATTACAGGAAATAAATTGTAGATATATATAACATAATATGAATTTTGTATATACAAAAAAATATATAATATAAAGTTTTAAAAATTTCAATTCATTGTCAAATAAATTTATTTAATAATTTTTTTTAACAGTGATCAATTTTATTATTCTAGAACCTGACGAATTTTATAAACAGTAAGAAGAGCATGTAAAATGATAAAATTAATTAATAATAATAACAAAACAATTCCAATTAAAAGATTCTCTAAAGTTGTATTTAGGGATAAGTTTTGATTAGGGGTGTGCAAAATTCGAGTAAAACCGAAAAAATTCAGTTAACCGATCGAATTCGGTTAATCGGTTGGGGGTCGGTTAATTATTTTTTAATTTTTCGGTTAACGGTTAATTCGGTTCGAAACCGGTTGGTTAACCGAATTTTTTGGGTTTAACCGAAAAAATTAATAAATAAAATTATAATATATAAATTGGCCCACTATTCACCTAAACCCAATTCAAACCCAAGTGTTCAATCCAACCCAATTACCCAACCCAACCCAATCATAAAAATTACAAATAATTTAATAAATAAAAATAAAATTCTAAAACTAAAACTAAAACTAAAGTCTAAAAGTCTAAAAATAATTTAATTATGTAGTGATTCAATTCAGTTAATTCGGGTAATTCGGTTAATTTTTAACCAAAAATAAAAATATATAATTTTCGGTTAATTTGGTTAACCGATCGATTTAACCGAAAAAATTTCGGTTCGGTTAATGTTTTTTGAAAAAATTTTGGTTCGGTTAACGGGTAAAAATTTTAAAAGGTCAGTTAATTCGGTTAATGTTATTTCGGGTTGGTTAACCGAATGAACACCCCTAGTTTTGATTCTGGAAGGTAGTAGGTAGACCTACAGTTTTTTAGTTTATAATATTTTTATTGGGTGGGTAAGCTACGGCTCAGGCCCCACCGGTTTCAAGAGTAAGCATGCACCAGCATAACGTGACAGCTGTTGGAATCGACGATACGTCATTTGTCATTTCTCTTTTTTTTTTTTTTATAATTGGTTCAATTATCATCAATTTTAATAGAAATTAATATGTTTATAGTCACTAATAGTGATTAATTCTCTCATCGTTTTCAAAAAGACAAAATGGTGATTATAAAATATATTTTATTTCCACAAATTAAAATTAAGTTTCTGATCTTATGATTAAGAGATGAGGTAAGAAATTACGAGAAAAGATTGTATAAAAATATAATTTCATGTATCTCTATCTCTTTTTCATAAGAGAATGACAAATTAAATTTTTTCTTCTGATTTTTAGTGTATGATTTATATCATGAGGAAAAAATCTGATTGTCATTCTCTTGTTGAAAAGGGATAGAGATGACGTAGGATCACAATTTCATACAATCCATTCTCAGAAATCATTATATATTCTCTTATAATTGAGAAATGATTGTATAAAACTATGACTCCATGTCATCTCTATCTCTTTCCAATAGGAAAATGACAAATAAGATTTTTTTCTCTTAATTTTTAATATTTTTAATTAAATTTTAAATTTTTCAAAAAAAATTAATTTATCATTCTCTTATTAAAAAGAGAAAAATAACATGAAATTACAGTACAATCCCTTCACCTCATTATCTTGAATTAACTATTTACTTGTAATTTTTGAATTACAGATTTTGTCATTACAACTACTAATATCATCCCATTACGGGTTCTTTTTCCCTTTCTTGTTCATATTAATAAATTTTCTTTTCCTTTAATATTTCCCGTTTTGTATTAGTAAGTATTTATTAGTCCAAAAAGAAAGCAGTTAGACAACTGCATCAATAATAATATCAACATCAATCTCAGCCTCATTAATCTGTCTCACTTAGATGACAACTCCATCAAGTGTACCGGTTTTTTATTCCCTCCAACCCACGATTTTAATTTTTATTTCTACTTGGTTAAAATTGTATTAATCGATCGAATCGATTTAATTCGGTTAATTAATCGGTGGTCGAATTTAATTCAATTGGAGGTCGGTTAATAATTTTTTTAAAATTTCAATTATTGACTAATTTAGTTTGAAATAAGATACTTAATTGAAAACCTCACGAAGGACTAGTTTCTCGCTCCCACTTAAAGGGGTAAAACTGACCATGTAATGCAAAAATGCAAATGCAAATGCAAATGCAAAGTAGCCAACATTCCATGGTAAAAAAATGAGTATGAAGGGAAATCATGATTTTAAAACCCAAATTTGATTTTTCGATCACAAGACAAACAAATAACCAATTTATGGCTCGACTCTCTAGTGTTCCCAACGGAGTTGCCAAGCTATTGAAACCGTTTTTTTGAAAACAAAAATTTTAGTTGTCGACTTTAAAAATAAAAATTGGAGTCCCCACCGATCCTTTATTAAGGTGTGATCGGCTCACTTTAAAATGATTTTGGTCTACGAATTTTGAGAAAACGAGTTCGGGAGTCAGTTACGCATGAGGAAGGGTTAGCACCCTCGTAACACCCAAAATTGGTACCAAATTGATTATTTAATGTCTTAGTGTCAAATGTCAAAAAGATTTTAAAATCAACTCAAATGATGAAATTTGAAAAAGGACAATCAATTGTTCAAGTCATGTAAAGAAATCGAGTCCCAATACGTTAGGGTACAATTCCTCATAATCCCCGAACTTTGAATATCACTTTTATTTTATGTGAAAATCTTCATTTTGAGAAATTAACATGTCACACCCAATACGTTAGGACACAACGAGTTAAGTTCCCAAAATGATTTTTATACTCTTGCATCTTGAATAAAGAATATTCTCAGTTATTTAAGATTAACAAAGAAAATCAGAACCCAATACGTTAGGGCTCAATTTTCCTCAAAAATCCCAAACTTCGAATATTGCTTTTTTTTTGAAAAAAAATTTGAATCGAGAAAATAAATTTGATGTATTGCCAAAACCAAAATATATTTTCTAAAGGGTATGTTAAACAGTTAGTGTACAATGTGAAACAAATACCTCAATTTCAATTATATGTATATATGCATGTCAAAATATAAGTAAAATATATAAATAAATTTTGAAAACATGTACATGCATATATTAAAACGCGTATAAGTATACATAAAAACGAATGAAATATATAAAACAAAACTTATAATATTTTCTAAAAAATGTATGTATATATGTAGGTGAAGATTGTGAAAGCAAGATAAAAATAATATAAAAGTATGTATATGTGCATACCAAAATGCCAATACACACATATATATATAATATGTATACAAAAATTATGGAAAAATATGTACATGTACTTATAAGACAAAAATAAAAAATATAATGTATTAAGAAATTATGAAAATATGTATATATATGTATATAAAAAAATACGGAAAATCTATTTACAATAATTTTGAATGGCGTATGTGTATATCTATATCTATATATGTATATAAGAGTATATAAAAGTTATGCAAATAGAATAATAAAAAAATATAAATATATGTAAGGAGCATGTGTTTATAAAAGTTTTTAAAAAAATGTATGTATACATTATTATAAAAAATATGCGTATGTATATATATATAGTAATGATAATAGTAATAACTATAATAATAATAATAATAAATATAGCAGAATTAATAATATAAAACTAAAACAATAGATTAAGGATTAAATCAAACATAAACAAAGTTTTGAAGCCAAATTTAAAGAAGGAAATAAAAAGGGGACCAAATTAAAATGCACGCAACAGGAGGAGGATCGAAAGAGTAATTACCCAAACCTCCCAAACACTGCGCAACAATATGGACCAAATTGAAATAGTATTAAAACATATGGCCAAATTTAAAAAAATAAAAAAACTGATTTAAGCACCCCTCAAAGAACAGAGGACCAAATGTGAAAATAGCCCATTTTAAAGAAAGGCGCGGATCCTGGGACCGGATCGGGTCGTGCGCGTGGGTGTGCCCCTATACGGCGCCGTTTTGAGGCCACTGTATCAGGCCCTAAACGACGCCGTTTTACAGTCGTTACAAAACCAAAATTTTCTTAAAAAAAACCATTTTCTTTCCTCTTTCAACACTAAACAGCAGAGAAACCCTCTACTAGGGCTTCATCTTCTCTGCCGCCGCCAATCAAGGCCGACCCACGGCCTCCGTCGATGCCCCAATTTCCGATGGCGACAGAAAAGGGAACACCGCAACAAGACCGGGTAAGTTTTCTTTTCTCCCCTCTTTATATTTTGAGCAACAAAAAATAAAAAAAATGAAAAATGAAAAATAAAAAAGATAACAAATTCCTTAAAGAGCGACGAACACTAAGAAATAAAACGGAAGAAAGAATCACCTCTATTCAGATTTTTCTTTTTTTCTATTGATTTTGTGAACCCCCCATTATAGATTTCAAATGGCTTTTTATAGCCCGAAAAGAAAAAGAAAACAATAAAATCAATATCTATTGTTGATATTCTTTGCTGTTTTTTCTCCTTCGGATTCTTTGAGTCCGTCTTTTGCAGGTGTCGTGGGGAGCAAACGTGGAGGAGTCGGCCCCGAGACGTGCGGCAGTTGGAGGCTTGCTGGCGGCGTTGGGCAGACATGCGACTGATACTAAGGTTTCTTTGGGCTAGGGTTAACTTGGGTTTTAGGTTATTAATTGGGCCTAGGTTTAGTTTATTGGGTTTGGGCCCGAGCATATTTGGGCTTGTACCGTGGTTAAACGAAAATGTTTTATATTAAAAATATATATTTATAAGAATATATCAATAAATGATTATAAGGGGGAAATAAGAATTTTTTATATGATTTGTTGGTCTTGTATTTAATTCTCAAATAATATTTTTCAGTTGTTTTATTTGAAAACTATATAAAAGTATGAAAAAATGAAAATACTCTTATAATAATATTAATTACCTTTTAAAGTAATGATATTTTAGTAATTTCATAACTAATTGGTATCAAGTCGATTCGTGACACCAACTCAATCAGTCACTTTATAGATAGTATGGATACATATATATATAAATTATATATCAAATATATTTATTAAAATTTCATATAAAAACTTAAAATTGCTTTAGTTCAAATGGTAAATGAAAACGTTAACTTAACACCAATTTAATTGTGAAATTATGAAAATACCCTTATTTTAGAGAGTACTTAATATCATTAAAGGGTATTTTTATTTTTCCTTACTTTTATATAATCTTTAAATTAAAAAATTGAAAAAAAAATTATTTAAAAATCACACACAAAGCCAACAAATCCATATAAAAAATATTTGGCATTCCACTAATAATTATTTGTTGATATATATATTTAATATAAAATATTTTCGTTCACCCACATCGTTGATGTGATAAACTCTAATTTTATTTAAAATTTTAATACATAAATTTGATCATGAGAAAAACAAAACTTCTTTTTCATCCAACCAGCTCCGTAGAATTAAATAATTTAATATATATATATTTTTGAGAAACTTAATATATTATATTAAATTTTTTTAAAGTGTTACAACAACAATATAAATATATGTTTGAGTGGTCACAGATATCAAACTATTACAACACGGGCTAATAACTAGTACAATTCAAACTAAAGTCAAGAAAGTTAACTAGTTGGATTGAAATAAAATCTTCACATGGCAACGACATATGATAGAACCTAGAGATCCACATATAAATATTATATTAATTTTTATAAAACTAAACAAAATAAATATTATTATATTATAAAATTAATAAAAAATAAAAAAGAAATACCCGCCTCTACATGGGAAGTTTATTGCCGTGTTTCACGGTTGGAGTTACAATTAAACCACAGCAAAGCGTTAAGTCGCCACATTTATTGCCGAAACTGAAATAAATCTTTCTTTATTCATTCTTTATGAAACTTTATTTTATGGGATAATATAATTTTTAGTCCCTAAATTTGATAATTAGGTCTATTTTGGTACTTATATTTTTTGTTTGCTTTGGTTATTGAACTTGGCAACTATCTATTTTGGTTTCTGAACTTAGATTTTGTCAAGATTTGATTATGTGACCAGTGTTATTGGAACATGATTGGATTGGATTGGTTGGTTAGATCGACTGGACTGAGAACTGGTTGGTATATTGGTCAAAGAAAAGGGGATAAATTGATTGAATTGAAAACTGCACAAAACTGGTAAAATCAAAAGTTAAGACAAAAACTGGTAATTGAACATGTTGAACTAGTTTAATACTTTTTTAAAAAAAATTAATGAGTTTTTAATTAATTAATTAATTATTATTGGTCTTGGAGTTAAACTGATTAAATCGATTGACTTGAGAACCAATGGTTTGATCATTTCAACCATTGGTCTGATTATTAGAACATTGTACATGACACTCTAATATTGTATTACAATATCACTTGAAAATTTATATAAAATTTTCATTTTCAAGTGATGATGTGATACAATATTAGAGTGCACATCATCAAACTTTTATATTTTTTAAGTTTAGGGACTAAAATGAGTTTAATTGCCAAATATAACTACCAAAGTAGATAAAAAAGGTATAGGTACCAAAATGGACATAATTACTAAATTCAGCGGCCAAAAATTATATTATACATATTTTTTAAGACTTAAACATAAAAAGAATCTCATAAAATAATTAAAATTTCAATTAACTCATTAACAAATAATTGCAATAAATTGAGTGTTTAATTAAAAGTTAGTAATTAGTCGAGCCACTAAAATGTAGTTTTTTTTTGTTAAATCTCCTGAAAAGCTGTTAAGTGATGTAGGGGTAATAGGGCATTTGAAGTAGAAAGATATTGGTGTATGTCACTTAATTGATTTTTAAATTATTTTATGAGGGTTTAGTTGACTTAAAAAATATAAAAAATAAAAATGATTGAAATTATTAAAATTTTTTGATAAGTTAATAAATTTATGAAAAGACTAGACCTATTCATGGGCTGGACTATCTGACTCGATTCGAAGGCCAGTTCAAAAAATAGAATCGAAAAATGGGTTTAGACAAAAAAAAGACCCGTTTAAAAAATAGACTGAGCCTCAGGTAAGGCATTTTTGGCCCGAGTCTAGTTCGACCCAGCTCGAATTCACAAAAGGACAAAAAAATCTACTGTTTTTTTTGTTGCTATTTTAATATTATTTTCTTGTTGTTTTCTCCCTATTTTGCTACCATTTCACTATTTTGTTGCTATTATTTTGTTGTTATTGTTTGGATATTATATAATACTTGTTTTATTGTTAATTTTGTTATTATTTTAGAGTCATTTACTTGTTAAGTTGCATTTTTTAGTGTTATTTAAGTATGCATACTTTTTTAAATTTATTTTAAATTTATTGAGAAATATTTATTTTAATATTTTTAATATTTTTGATGTATCATATATATTTAAAAATTATATAAAAAATAATATAAAAAATTAATATGGGTGGATCGGGCTGGGTCCAAATTTTAACATTTTTATCTGGACCAAGCTTGAACAAAAACTTAAGGCCAATTTTTTGGGCCGGGCCCAGGCCTAAGATTTTAGTTGAAGATTTATAACTTTAATTTTATAATATTTTAATAAATTTTAATAATTTTAAAAAATAAAAAATTACTACGATTTTTTTCTCTCACACTCATCCTTACATCATATATCAACCCATTCTTATTAACTTCCCTTGCACCACATTTTGTTAACAAAAATAATTACTCATCACTTGCATTAAGCCACCAAACTATAAACTAATTGCCATTCAAACCCTCTCTTATCACCCATATAAGTTTGATCGTCATCACACTTTAATCTTCCCATTTTCTTATTATCAAAACCAAAGACTCTAAACTTGCAAAAATATATATATATATTTATAACTTTTTAAATATATTTAATGAATTTTTAATAAGTTTTATAATTTGGGTAAACTACACCGCAGGTTAATCTAAAATAATTATGTTCCTATTTTAGTCATTCTAATTTTTTGTTAATTTAATCACTCTAATTAAGATGATTGTTCGAATTGATCACTGCTGTTAAAAATCTTGTTAATCCTCTAAAGAATTACTGGCGTGATACATTAACCAATTAAATGATGACATGTGGCACTTTTTATTTTTTATTTTTACTTTTAACTAAATCTTAGAGACCTCTCAATAATTATTTCAAAATAATAATAAAATTAACTAAAAAAAACTTCTAAACCAATTTTTTAAGAAAACAATATTAGTACCATATTGAAAATTACGTAATTATACATTAACATATTAATAAAAAGCTAGTTAAATTCAATTTTATAAATTTTTATATTGCAATTTAAGAAAATGAAATAGAGTATAAATTTTATTTTTTAATTTCTATAAATAAATATATTTTTATCTTTATATTTAAGATTAATGAAAAATTAGAAACCTAAAAAGTAAAATCATTTAGTACAAAATTCAACTTTTGCTTTGTTTATAGTTAAATAAATACATATATATACAAACTAAAAGGCTTCTAATGAAATTATAAGCGCTTAATTATAAGTTGAACACTAAATCTTTTAAACAAGTATCATCTCAATTAATTATAATTTATGACTTTTTTAGAGTATTATTATTATACCTAAGTTGTTCCCTTATCTTTTTCATTGTGGTTTACTGTGTTTGGTTTTGGTTTTCTCGAGAGTTAGCCATAACAGATAAACCAGTCATATTTATTGTGGAAGGTAAAGTCTATCCAGATGTTGTGTTCAAGTGGTACAAGAATGGAGGTATAGGTGGACCAAGTAAGAAAAGTGGAATTACTTTGAAAGCTAAAAAAACTTCTTTCCCCAGTGGGATGGGTTTTCTGGTATGCTGAGAAGAATGGAAGATAGTAGCTCCGGTATCAGTCACTGCAATTTTAGACACTGGTGGTCATTCAGAAAGAAAAAAAATTGAAATAATTATAGAGAAGTTTTTAAGCTCTAGTCACTCTAAAAGTAAAAATCCATTAGTAGATTAATATAATTTTTAATGATAATGACCAATTTGAATAATTATCTTAATTAGAGTGATTAAATTGATAAAAAATAATTTTAGAGTGAATAAAATAAGAACGACATTATTTTAAGATAACATGTGGTGCATTTTACCTTTATAATTTTTATCCTTTTAATAATATTTTTTCATAATATTTATTAAGTTTAATAAAATCAATATTTTTTTTTCTAAAATTTCCATATTTCTATAATATATTAATAATATTTTATAACTATTCTATCTAGCTCTTTTATTTTTATTATTCTTAGTAAAGGCCATCTTAGCAACTTGAATAATACCTTTAGCTTAGAACCATCAAGCATGCCATTATTGAATTTGCATAAGTTCCTTTAAATTTAACAATATTTCCTACCATGTCAAAATGCTCTATCCAAAACCAATCAATCTCCATATAAACCACATACTATTAACATCCTTTCGTCTTTAACACACTTTCTCTAATCCAAACTTCTATATCATGTTGAAAACTTGAAAAGCCCAACACACTCATTACAAAGGACTAAGACCTACAACTAATGTTACACAAACTCTCAGAAGTCAATTAACCTTTTATTTTCTAACTTTTTAGTGCATTATAATACTCAGGAAACAGAGCTGACCATATACAAAAACCAACCCAAGTGCACTAAGTGCTTAGAAACCTAAGGCTTAATCGAGACTTACAATTACAAGAGAAGAGAACACATTTATTAATACAGAATACAATTACAATATGACACACATTTACCTCACTACTATTTTCTTCTCCACCTCAATCTCTCACACTTATGGCTCTCTTTTTACATCATGGCAAGAACGAAAGCTTCTACCCTATTTATAAAGTTTAGTGGTTGTTTGATTGTTGATACATGTCAACATACTTGCTATTGGTTTAACAAATATCTAATAGCTAGAATGTTTATCTAGAATATCTAGTCTTCTAGATAATATCCTATTTCTTTATTTTATATTCTAGAATCTTTCCAAGGAAATGTTTCTTAAATGATAAGTTTGGATTTGATCTAGAAGTTGCATTGGCTTTCAACACTCCCCTAAATGCAAACTTCTTTCCAAAGATGATTTGCATATCATACCAAGTTCTTCTCTAAACTTTTCAAACTTTGGTCTACTCAGACTCTTCGTGAATATATCTGTAACTCGCTCATCTGTCTTTGTTAGCACCATCTTGATCTCTCCTTTAAGGACCTTTTTGTGAATATAATGATAGTGCACTTCTATATTTTGTCATTGCATGAAAGATTGGATTCCCTGCTAGATGTCTACCTGATAAATTATCGTAGAAAAGCCTTACTTAATAGTCTCTCAACTGATGAAGATCTTTCATCAGTTGTTTCAGCCAAGTACTCTCTTGTGTCACTGATGCTGCCAACCGTATTCCACTTCGGTACTTGATAATGGCATCGTTGGTTGTCTA
This sequence comes from Gossypium hirsutum, assembly GCF_007990345.1. NCBI lineage: Eukaryota > Viridiplantae > Streptophyta > Magnoliopsida > Malvales > Malvaceae > Gossypium > Gossypium hirsutum. The sequence goes on from NC_053440.1 coordinate 49,401,613, forward strand.
TTGCTGCACCATGATATTTCTCCTGGTCCAAGGTTGAAGATGTACCCACTTGTCGATTGTCGCGTATCATAGTCCCCAGCATAGTCAACGTCACAATATCCAGCCACCAGACATTCTTTGTTTTCCTGTATAAAATACCAAAATTAATGGTGCCTTTAACATACCTCAAGATGCGTCGTACCGCATCAAGGTGAGGCTTCTTAGGATTACTCATGTATTGACTAGCCACTCCAATTGCAGAAGTTATGACTAGTCCGCTTAGAGTGAGATAGATAAGACTTTCGACCAATTGTCGATACATGGTTATATCTTCTAATTTTTTTTCATCTGCTCGTAATTTTATATTAGGATCTATTGGAGTAAAGATAAGCTTGCAGTCAAGCATCCCATAGCTCTGTAGAAGATCCTTTGCATATTTTTGTTGGTCCAAAATTAATCATTCCTTCGTGCGCTCTACTTCAAGTCCAATCAAGTGTTTGAGTTCTCGAAGTTCTTTCATATGAAACTTGATAGAAAGATTTTCCCTTGTTCACTGGATTTCTTCACAATAATCTCTCATGATGATTAAGTCATCCATATACACTGGCATTATGGCTAGTTTTCCTTGATTTGCTTTCACAAATAAACTAGAATCTAAATGAGTAATTGTAAAACCACTTTGTATTAAGAACTCACAGATTTTTCCTTACCATGCTCTTGGAGTCTGCTTCAAGCCGTAGAGTGCCTTCATCAATTTGTAGGCATACTCAGGATAGATATTATTCTCGAAGCCTCTTGGTTGCTCCATATAGATTTCCTTGTTAAGTTCTCCATGTAAGAAAGCATTCTTGACATTCATATGTTTTAATATCCTCAAAGCCCTTTGGTCAAAAATAATACGAGATAGATTTAGTACAATGAGATATAAAGAAAATGATAAGAGATGTTAGAGAAAAATGAAATAAGCAATATGTTGTGAAATATTAATTTGAGTTAAGGACTAAATCATAAAAATATGAAAAGTTATGTAGTCTAAGTGTAAATATTTAACATGTGAGGGGTTAACATATAAATATAGAAAATTTAAAGGTCCAATAAAGTAAATATCTTAAGGGTGGAAGAGTTTGGAAAGTAAGGACTAAATTGAATAAATTGAGAATTATGAGGGACTAAATTACAATTTTACTAAATTAAGTGATAATTCAAGGATGAAAATTTTAAGGATTATAAAAGGCAAAATGGTAAATTAGAATGAGAGAGAATTATAGAGTGTAATGATGACATGAAAGATATTTTAATGATATTTTAAATTAAATAATTAGATAAATGTTATAATATTAATATTTTAATTAGATTTTTATTAATATTTTATTATGAAAATGTTATTATAAAAAGGGAGAAAAGATGAAGAGAAATCACCATCCTTCCATGTTCCAACGTGAGTGAGAGAACTAGAGAAGAAAGTTGTTTTGTGTTTCTTACAATTTGGTCATTCACGATAAAATCTCATTTTTTTTCTCTCAAATTTCTTGAAAATTTCTATATCCACGGAAAATGAGAAGTGAAGTAAAGACATTAAAGAGTTAGAATATCATCTTGGATGAAATAAATTCGAAGTGGAAGTGGAGAAATTTGTGAAAAAAGTGAGGAAATTAAAGAGATAATGTAAGTATTTTAAGAATTTTACTTCAGTTGAATATGATGTTTGCTCTTTACCTTCTTCTTTTTTTTTCTTCTGGAACCTTTTCTAAGCCATGAGAATCAGGAAGCTCAATCTTTTGAGGTGACCATCATGAAGAAACTTCATCAAACAACACATTTCTTGAAGTGTGGAATTTATTAGTGGTTGGATCACAACATCTCAAATCTTTTCGTGCATCATCATAGCCGACGAAGACGCACTAAATTACCTTCTTGTCAAATTTGCTCATTAGGTGATCTGGCACGAAAACATAGCTTATACGGCCAAATACCTTGTGGTAGCTAACAGTTGGCTTGATATTTTATGGTATTTCATACGGTGAGATGAATCCTAACTTTGCTTATGGTAGCCTATTAATCACATAGACTGCCGTTCTTATACACTTGACCCAGAATTTTCCTGGTACATTCTTGCCATGAAGCATGCTTCGACAAGTTTCAGTAAGGTGACGGTTCTTGTGCTCCATCACTTTATTTTGTCGTGGAGTATTGGGGAAAGCTAATTGTCGTCTGATCTTGTACTTCTCAAGATAGATAGTGAACTTAGTAGATAAATATTTTCTCTCATTATCAGTGTGTAAGCATTGAATTCTTTTATTGAGTTCACTCTCTATCTTTTTCTTAAAATCCTTGAACTTCATAAAAGCCTTTGACTTTTCTTTCATAAGGTATACCCACACGTACCTTGAAAAGTCGTTAATAAATGTCACCATATACTTCATACCTGCAAGTGATGATTGCTTCACTCGGCTAAAAACATTTTAGTGTATGAGCTCTAGTGGTGTCTTGGACTGATGCTCTGACTCATTGAATGGCAATTGGTGAGCCTTACCAAATTGACATCTAGCATAGACTATATCTATTTGGATGTCTGCTGGAGGAAGTCTTATTAATATATCGTTCTTCGTCATTTCCTTTAGTTTGTTGTAGCTTACATGTCCAAGATGCTCATGCCAAAAATCAATCGTCTCATTCTTTCGGGTCTTGTCCACATATGCTGACTCTGCAGATAACACATAAACTAACTTTGTTTCTTTTCCTTTCATAATAGGAGTTCTGATCACCTTTACTTTTCAGAATAAAGCTACATCTTCAGGCCTAAAGAGCACATAATTCATTGCTTCTGTCAGTTGAGGTACTGACAACAAATTCTTCTTCAAGTTAGGGACAATATAGACTTTATCGAGTTGGAGTTGTCAAGAGCCATACCTTGGAAACGTTGTCTACCCAATATGAGAAATAGACAACTTTGAATTGTTGGTTGTCAGCACCACTCTATTTTCTTGGTACTCAACCATGTTTTGTGGCTTCTTCTTGACACTGGTTATATGATTAGAGCACCCAAAATCAACGATCCAATCCTCATTGTAGTCTATCTTTGACTCCATGGTTATTGTAAGAGCTAGTTTCATCATGTCTTCCTCCAAATCTTCTTTATCCTTGTAGTCTATCTTTGAATTTGTGGTTGCTACAAGAGTTGATTCCTCCATGTCTTCCGTCAACTTTTCTTGATCCCTTCCAACAGAATATTCGACTTCTGCATCCCATTCTTCCTTGCTTATGGATGCCTCCAGCGCGACCTCTTTCTTTTCCTCTCTTGTGGTGGCCATATTTCCTTGAAAAGTTTGCCTCTTGGGGAATCTACACTATTGAGTAATATGGCCATTCTTGCTACAATTGAAGCATTCACCACATTTTTTCCTATCATTCTTCTCATGTTGTTGGCGGTAGTCCTTTCTTCCACGTCACGCTCCCCTTGAAGTGTTAATTTTCTCTTTTGAAGGAAGTTTTCCTCCTTATGTACCCTTTTTCTTGTTGGTGAAGAGTGCCTCTTCGGCTTTTATGGTTACTCCACTCATTTGTTTGGCTAATGCCTCTTAATTAGCCAACATGTTTTCTAACTCTACTAAGGATGGTTGAGTAGGTCATCCCCTTACAACGACCATAAACCCATAGCACTCAGGTCTTAAACAATGGATGACAATTATCTTCATCCTTGCCCTGCTTACTTTCTCATCCAGTGCAAGTTGAGATATCTCACGGAAAATAGGTTTTACATTAGTGAAATACTGAGAAATGAATAAGTTCTCATGTGAAATACCCGCGAGCTCATTTTTCAAGAATTAGAAGCGTGCTTCATTCTTCTTCGAAAATAATTTCACCAGTCTCTGAGGTTGCCTTTGGTGTCTTATCGTCACAAATATACTCCAAGAGGTCCTACTCGATTGTGGTCTTCAATAAAAATAAAGCCTTTCTAGCCTTTATGTTCCATTTTCTCAAGGCTTCAACATTTTCCTTCGGTGGAAGAGTTATGTTAGTGAGAACAACTATTTCCCACAAATCCTGACCTTGTAGGTAGGGATCTATGCAAGTCTGTCAATAGCCATAGTTGTAGTTATTGAGATTCTTTATTCCGTTGCTCACGCAAGCCAAAGCCGTTATGGTGACTGGCGCCGTCGTTATGTGATGTCCACGGAACTAATTAAGAATTTGACTAAGGCAAGTACACTTATTAATTAATAGTATAGCTATGGTGAGCAAAGATATTGTTTCCATGAAGACTAAAAGTACTAGTAATTACTGTCTTTATTTTATTTAATAAAATAATTTGAGTGATTGATTAAAACTAAAATTAACTAACGAACACGAAAAAGAACAAAACACGAAAATAATCGATTAACAACCAAAAAGCAAAATAATAATAAGGAAAGAATTAGCCTAGATTTCATTTGTCACTATCAATATAAATTACCCAATTTCTTTACTTAGTAACTTGATCCGTAAAAATCCCTAAATTATGCAAATATCTCTTTCGAGCATAAGAGTAACTGACTTTTGGATGATTAATTGAAATTTCTTTCTAATTAAAACCCTTATTATTGCATTAACTTATACTATGGATTTCCCTATTAGATTTGACTCTAATCTAGTAGATTTATGTCGTCTTAGTTATAGGATTGCACGCAACTCCACTAAACTATATAAGATCTACTCTTAAATTGGGTCTATTCAACCACCGATTTAAGCAAATCAAACATGAATCAATAATTTAGAAATATTAAACCAAGAATTAAGCACGCATAATTGAGAATAAGAAACTAAGTATTTATTGCGTAAAATAAAAATCAAACGATATAATCCATCAAAGAGTTTATCTCTCTAGGTATTTAGAAAATTAGTTCATGCTTGAAAATAAAAATATCCAAGAAACATTATAACCGGAAGAAATAAAGAAACTCATGATAACTTCTTAAGAAATCAACTAAGAATCTTCAATCTTAACAGAAATCCGTTTCAAAGTCAGCTTCAATGGTATTTTTCAAGTTGTTTGCTTGAATATTCTCTGACGACTCCATCCTATCTTCTTATTTTTGTCATATATATGTCTTAGAATGCCCGAAAAACCTAAAAATCATGATTTTTCGTTATTCAGTTCACAATCTCGTGAAATCGACACGATCTACCACACATCTTTATGGGTCACACGACCGTGTGGTTTGGCCATGTAGAATGGTTTAACCCGTGTGGCTTCTGCAACTTGTTCCTACGATCCGATTTTCATTCATTTTCAATCATTTTGCTCATAAGTGCTCTATTAAACATTAAATCATGAATTTTAAGAATTATGAATATAAAATTCACAATTAACATCGAATAATCACCTAAAAATGCATTAAGAATGAGGTTAAAATATGTTAATTTTAACACTTATCATTAGGTAAACTTGGTCCCGGACCAATAAACTTCACAGCCCCTGACTGTGCACCGACAATGTCTCCCCTTAGTGCCTTTATGCGACACCAGCCAATGTAAGCGCCTAACGCTTACCGAAGCTTCCTCCACTAGTGACGATCCTAGACCGCTTGCTCTGGTACCAATTATGGCAACTTGACAAGCCCAACACACCCACTATAGAAGACCTAGGACCTACAACTAATGTTACACCAACTCTCTAAAATCAGTTAACCTTTTATTTTCTAACTCCTTTGTGCACTATAATAATCAGGCGGTAGAGCCGACTATTTATAAACGCCAAGCCAAGTGCACTAAGTACTTTAAAACCTAAGGCTTAACCGAAACTTACAAATACAATAGAACACTTCTATTAGTACACAATATAATTACAATATGACACACACTTACCTCACCACTCTTTTCTTCTCTACCTCTACCTCTACCTCTACCTCTTACACTTTCTTGCTTATGGCTCTTTTTCACATTGTGGTAAGAATGAAAGCTCTCACCCCTATTTATAAATTTTAGTGGCCGTTGGATTGTTGACACATGTTGCCACACTCAGGTATTTAAATAAACTCTAATGTAGAGAAATTTTGGGGACTTAATTGAACTCATGGAAAGTTGGTAGATTTTATTTGAAATTCTGGGAAAATTTGTAACTAACGAGTAAATAATTTGATTTGAATTTTGGTTTAGTTGAGTTGGAACCGATTGGTTTCATAGTGGGAGACAAAATAATTAAGGATGAATGATTGTATTGGTTAGTAAAAATCGCGCCAAAGGAGAATATATATAAGCATACATGGAGATAGAATTTTCAATTCTATTTACCATTTTTTCTCTGTGAAACATCGTTTTCTTTGTCGTTCTGAATAAGGAGAGGATTTAGTTGAAGGAAACTCTACATGTTGCAACTAGTGTATGGATTAAAGTCTTAAAGTAGAAAAATTGGGAAAAATTTGGTAAGGTTCCTATCTCTCTGTACTCGTAGATTAAAGGAAGAAGTAGAGCAATGACTCTTAAAGCTTTTATAGAATTAAAGATTCTGGGTTTCTAAGGACTGACCACCATTAGATTAACCGATAAATGGTTGTCATGCTTAGTTGCCAGGACGAAGGAGGTTTTGGCATTTAGACACGCTAAGTTGATGAGGATAAATGAATCTATGTGAGTTTCTGTACACTACTTTTTGGGTGATAGAATGATGTTATGTTGCTTGCATGAACAATGTTGGATATGTACTGAGTTGGCTTGAGTTCATGATGTGTGAATGCTAAATGAAAGTGTAGGTTGTGTTTATGCAGCAACTGTGTGATCTCTTACTAGTTGTGTGTTGCTTGTTTTATGGCTGTTAATTGATGATTAATTAATCAACGTAATGTATATGAAATAATAAGTTACGTGATTGTGCTTGCATGTTTATGAAATTTGGAGTATGGAGGGAGAAGTATTAATGGGTTAAATAAAGATAGGATTGGACGGATGGTAGAGTTTTCTTTACCACTATCTGAGATTACTGGGTGCCAACCATGATGTGCGAAGCTCTGAGCCTTGCGGAAGAGACTATGGTGTTCGAGCATTAAGGTTAGAAATGACAAAATGAAGGAATAGGTGTGTAAATCCCAATTTTCAATGATACTAAAAACGGTAGTTTCAGAACTTTATTTTTTAATGGTTGAGTCTGTAAATATTATTTATTAATATTTACGAGGTTACTACAATATTATACTGAATTCTGGTCTAATAATTTTCGTTATGTGAAAGTTAGTCAGGGTACAAGTGGTTCGATCTTAAAGTCAGTGGTTTTAGAAATTGAGGTTTTGGGACCTCATTTTTGTAAACTCAGCCCGTAAATTTTTTTATTAAATATTTACAGATTTTTTATATACGTGAATTGAATTTTGGTCTAAAATTTTTAGTGATTTGATAGTTAATTAAGGTACAAAGACTAAATCGTAAAAATCGTAAATGTTAATTGCTATTGATTTTTAATTATTTAAAGGGCATGAATGATAATTAACCGAGGTTTATATTGGCAATCAACCCATTTTAGCATGTGAGTGCATGGTTTGGAGGGATTTAATTGATAATTTTAACATTTTTCAAATATTAATATATGTATAAGTTATAATTAATAAAACAAATAAGTATAAGGTGGAAGGTGACAGAAAATATTATCTCATCTTCACCCTTTCCACTGAAACCTCCATTGAAGAAAAATCTTTTAGGGCTCAAGTATCCGACTTTGCATGGTAAGCTTACATCAACCCACTTTTAATGAATTTTATGGTTTTAAGATCGCTGTAACTCGATTTAGCTAACTCGGGTGTTAGTTTTTGAAATTGTTAAAGATCTTAAATGTTACCATTAATGAATTTTGGAGTTTTTGATGTTATTATGTTAGTGGTCAAACTTGGAGATGAAATATGAACTAAACTGTAGAGTGAAATTTATTAATTTTGAGTTTAGGGGCTAAAATATAAACATTTCAAAATTGACGTGAAATTTATGCAATCATTGAATTTAGTGGGCTATACAAGGATAAAATTGAAATTGTAATGAAAAAATAGGTCTTAAATGTGAAATTGTGATAGTTTTGATTTTAGGGACTAAATTGAATAAAATATAAAAATTTAGGGGACATCCAAAAAATAAAATTAAGTTGGTATATGCTTAATATAGTTTGTTATAAGATGTTTAGAATGGATAATTTTTAATGAATTATTATAGATCGGGATTTAGATCAATCAGATAATAATTGAGAAATAGGAGATATTATATATATTTGAAGGCCTAAGTTGTTTATGGATGTATTCAACTTAGAATAGATATGTGTTAAGTTATTTAGATTGTTGTTGCATCCGATACCTAGACTTGGCAATTGGTTAGAGTAAAGAGTGTTACACATGTAAACATCCTTACCATTAATTTTACAAATATCTAATAGCTAGAATGTTCATCTAGAATATCTAGTATTCTGGAGAATAACCTATTTCTTTATTTTATATTCTAGAATCTTCCCAAAGAAATATCTCTTAAAGGATAAGTTTGGATTTTATCTAGAAGTTTCATTGGCTTTCAAGATATCATTGTCTTGAAATCAATCTATTATTAATCCCAAACCAAGTTGTATGTGCAAAGTCACACTGAACAAATAGATTATTAAAAACTTCACTGCTTCTTCTACATGATACACAAGTATCCTCAATCTCATTAAGTTTTTTTTCTTAATATCAACCATGGTAGGCAAAGGAATTGGACCATATTTTCCATTAAAACATGGTAAGTTTCCAAGATAGAGACACTAGATAGATCATATCTCCTTGGATTATCGATGATTACAAAGTCATTCCTACTAATTGGATCCGTTCTAACATGTATTGAACCAGGTTACAACTTGACTGTTTGGATTGAGTAGTAAGCCCACGACTGGAATGAATAAATCCTTCGGAAGAACCTCTCGTTGAGATCTTTTGGGCCAACAACCAAATAGGTCGCATTTGTTAATTGTCATAGATGCCTATCACCCCCTTCCTAAACCTATACCATTAAACCACTTGACCACTTCAATCTAACCTAACAATGATAGCTCAACACGTGACACTTAGGGATAAAGGGAATAATGGTATAAAAGGCTTAGAACAATTGGACGACAAATGATCCATCCATAGCTCTTTCTTCTCACCCCTTCTTCTCTCTTCTATCTACCATCTCTAGTCAATTCGTCTGAAGACTTTCTACCTTGTACTAAACAAGGTGAACCACACATCTCCACCACCTTCTCCACTTTACCCAAATTGCCATCAACAAACCATTTTCAACCTTACCATTGTTTCCTCCCCACAATTGCCAATCAAGTCCTTTAAGAATCATTTAATTTCTTTTGAACTTGTAAAAAACCTATTTTAGCACAATATTTTCATCCAACTTTTTTAATTGTAGCAAGCTTTCATTTTTTAATAATGTGTCAAGCATTTTTTCCACCCCACAATTGCTCATCATAGATAATTCTTACACATTATATCTAGGGATTTTAATCTAATGAAATTACTTGTTGAGGGGTCGACTCTTTCGGGGGAGAAGTTTTCAAAATGTTGTCTATTAAGCAGATGATTGGTCCCTCAAAAATAGAAGGTATTGTCCCAAAATCGAAGGGGGTTGTCTCTCGTGCTCTGTCGAGAGCTAGCATGTTGTGAGCGGCTACTTGATGGGTTTGGTTCATAGAGAAGAGAGCATCTTGATTGGTGGACTTGCAAAGATAAATAGAGGAGCTCACCTGGGCATTTAGGGTACCTGAGTGGTACCATTGTTGCAAGTAAGTAGCCTATTGGCATATAAGCCTTAGGTTGGTGGTTTGATTCCTTGCACACCTAAGTAAGCTCTATTATTATAACACACCTTAGATTGACACCTCTCGCTTGAGTTTTGCAAATACACCAATCGAGGGAGCCAACATGAGGGACTCCCAACTCTGTTGACTCCCTCAACAAAACTCTACTCTGAATTCTTTAATAACGAAATCAATAATAAATTTTATAGCTCACTAATTTTGACAAACTCATGTTGACAATGTGTTATGCAATAATTAAATGAAAAAAATAATGAGAAAATATAAAAAACAATATAATAGAAAATCAAAATAGAGAACTTCTCATTTAATTTTTTGAATTATTTAAAAGCCTTATACTTGCTAATAGAGCTGATCATGGGCTGGGTCAAGCTAAGTTAAAATTTTAGGCCCATTTTCTAGGCTCGAGCCCGGGTCGATCGAAAAATGGGCTTAAAATTTTGCCCAAGCCCGACCTGAATAAAAATGCTAAAACTCGAGTTCGACTCAACTCATCCATATTAAATTTTTTATATAAAAATAAATTTTAAAAATATAATACATCAAATACACTAAAAACATTAAAATAAATATTTCTCAACAAATGAAAAAAATACTTAAATAACACTAAGATAAGAGCAACTTAACAAGCAAATATCTCCAAAATAGTAACAAAATTAATAAGAAAATAAGAGTTATACAATATCCAAACAATAATAATAATAATAAAATAGTAGCAATATAATAGTGAAATGATAGCAAAACAATAAAAAAAGTAAAAAAACAACAACTGTTTTTTTTTGTTTTGCAAATTCAGGCCAAGCTCGAGCCAAAAAAACTTATCTGAGGCCCAACCTGTTTAGAAAACGAGTCTTACCTTTTTTCTAAGCTATTTTTTCGAGTCTATATTTTTACTCAAACTCTCTCACTTTTCGAACGGGTCACCCAACCCGGCCCATGATCAAACCTCCCTACTATCTTCTCTTAAACTACAAAGAATAAACAAAAATCTAATTGCATATAGAAAACCTTTGAATTTATTTATTCTCATAAATCCTTTATTTTTGGGTTAAATACAAATTTGTGAATATTGAAATCTATCACTATTCTTTGTGCTAAACTCTGATCACTTTTGTGATTTGAATTTTACTATTAAGATTTAAATTTTATTAAAAATTTCCGCTAACTTTAAATTTTTTAATTAAAATTTATCTCTCAATATTAATTTTAATTAAAAAAATCCTTTCAAATAGTTAACATTAATTTAAATTATAAGTATTAAAAATTAATAAATTAAATTAGAATTTCTATTTAATGAAATGAAAATTTGAAAAACAAAGATACTTATTTTATAAAAGAAAAAATAAGTGTTTTTAGAAGGAAATATTATTTAATATTAAATGTTAATTAACTTGTTATTTTAAAATTTTAAAGTAAAATATAAAAGAAATTTATTGAAAAATATTTTAAATTAAAATTGAATAATAAAATTCAATAAAATTTTAACTTTAATAACAAAATTCAATCAAATAAAAGTAAAGCAACAAATTTTAATATAAAATTAAAATATAATGGTATCTTTAGTTCTTAAGAATAATAATAAATATCAATTAAAAAATATAATGGTAAGTTCAGTTTTCACTTAAATTATAGTGATAAATTTGCATATTAACCCTATAGATCAATGCATGGGAAAAGAATTTTTAAGAATTATAAGAAAAAGGTTTATTGAGTCTTGACTCAATTGGTATGAGCATTATTGTCGATGCAAAAGGACGTGAATTCGAGTGTGTTAAAGCGCATTATCCTTCTATTTATGGATTGGAGAGGTTATAGGTAGTTTTAAGTATAATATAGAAAAACATATATGATCAGAACCTATAACAAGATTATTAAAAAAAATTATAAGACAAAGAAAAAAACAAAAAAAGGAAGGGGTTCTTGTTGAGGTCGAGGGACTTATCCAATGCAACGTTCCATTGATTTCTCCACCAACAACGTCATTGTATTCATATTAATCTATGCAAAATAAATGATTAATTTCACTTCACATCCCCAAACTATAGCTCATATTATGAATTTGTCTCATATTTTAAAATGTTTTAATTAAGTTTTTAAAATATCAATATTGTATTAATAAGTTTTTTCTATCAACTTAATCATTCGTTTGTGCATTAAATATCAACTCAAATTTTATGTAAAACATATTTAAATAATATAAATAAAATTATAAATACATATGTACTTATGTACAAACAACTTAAATATGACAGGTTAAAAGAAAATAGGATTCATGAGTTTTTATTAACATTTTTTTAACTGATTAGATCCAACATTTAGGTCATAAATATACATTTGTTTACAATTTAATTTATGAATTTTAAATACCTAATATTATATTTAAATTAATCTTTAATATCTAAATAATAACGAAATTAATTGAAAGATTTGATTGATACGATATTGATAATTTAAGATGATTATCTGAAAATGTTGAATGAAATTAAGAAAAATGCTACCTCCAGACAATATTGGGAGGAGTAGCTATAAACCTCGAACATAAACCGTAAAATAAACATAAAAAAAATTATAATACATCATGTTTAAATTGGAAATCAAATCGAATCGTGAAAACAAAATTATTTGAAAACTATTTTTTTTATTTACAAAATTTTAATTTAAGTCATTATTTAAAGGATGGTAAATTTTGTACTACTTAGATCCTACAAGTTTTGTAGTTGATTAATATTAGGATAAACTGTTAAAATAGTCATTTTTATTTAACTCAGATTATATTTTAATTACTTATGTTTAAAATGTTAAGTTTTAATCATTTACATTATTGTGTTATAATATATTAATCACTGAACTATTAATTATCATTAGCGATGTAACGATAAAACATCGTTTTAATAAAAAAATTAGGTTAAACTAAAAAGCAGCGTGGATTGAAGTTAAGAAATAAAATTAAAGGACAGGAGGAGAAGAAGGCTGAGTTGTCAGTTAAGGAACCAACTACCGTTTCTCATTCCCACACTTTTCTTTCTTTTCCGCGAAAATTCTCCGCTTTTCCCACTTCTTCTATTCTTTCTTTTTGTAACTGTAATTCAAAATCTCAGTACATCATATTTTTTTCCTCAAAGCAAAATCTCAGTATATCAGGATTTCTAAATTGGGTTATCCCATATGTCCAACCCCGATGAAGCAGCAACCCACAACGGTGACGCGGGACCGTCCGCAACGGCGTTTACACCCCCCGCTTACGTGGAGAACCCCACTCCGGCACTTGGGTTCGGCGTCTCCTCCATTACCAGGCGTTGGAAGAGAGAGGATTTATTCAATAAAGGGTCTTTAATCGCCAGAGGATTCGCTTTCTTGCTCTCTTTGCTCTCTTTCATAATCACGGCTAGCAACAAGCATGGTGACTGGGGAAACTTCGACAATTACGAGGAATACAGGTCATACCAAAACTCCATTCATATCAAATTCGATCCAAAAAAAAAAAGTTCAAAATTTGATTACGAGATTGTTATATTTACAGGTATTTGTTAGCAATCGCAATTCTATCGACTTTGTACACGGGAATACAAGCGTTGATACACGTGAATGCACTTTGGAACGTGAAGCAGATATTGAATCAACGTATCTCTGCCATGGTGGACTTTGTTGGTGATCAGGTTGCTTTTCCCATAACTTTTCATCACCTTATTATTATTATTATTATTATTATTATTAAATAAGAGATTTATGGGACATCTTTAAATTAAAAAAATTATATATAACAGGTGATGTCGTACTTGTTGATATCGTCAGTATCTGCAGCAATTCCATTGACAAACAGGATGAGAGAAGGACAAGACAACGCTTTCACTGATTCCTCAGCTTCGGCTATTAGCATGTCTTTCTTTGCCTTCCTAACACTGGCAATATCTGCTGTTGTTTCTGGCTATAAATTGTCTACTCAATCGTACATCTAATTTTTCTTTCACTTTTCTTTTTACGTATTTTTATCAATTCATTTGCCCTGGCTGGCTCTATGTGATAATGATTAGCCGAGCAAGCATCGCAATATAATGCATTTTCACAGTACAGAGCAGTTGTATGTTCTAATGGATTGTTATGGTGACTTGACCTCACACAAGTTTTGTCACTAAACCAGCTGCGTGATTTAAAAAAAAATTCACTAAGTCAAATCCCGAACTGTGTTAATGTTGAAGTTCTTTATTGACCACCCAAATTCATTTTTTTACTTGTTTTCTACTCTTACAATCTGCTACAAAGTTGAATAAATAAAACAAATGAATAAATGCACTAATTCTGTGTATTGAGTATTGAGTCACAGAACCTACAGAATCAAGCAACTAAAGGAAAACTAACTGAAAAACATCCACTTTGTTGATTGGTTTACTCCTAAAAGTTATGTTATTTTGCTTTTTTCAAGACAGGAATCCGTCCAAAAATGAATCATCCCTAGGTTCATCCTTAGCAAATGCCCCATCTGAGAAATGTGGTTGGCTCATGTATGATGAGCCAATGGACTTCCCCAGTCTAGAGAATCCGAAACTACCTGTGTTGTTGTTGTTGTTGTTCTGCAGCATCCCCAAGCTAACTCCCGAGTTGGGGTACATTGTATTGTTAGGCTGACTGGGGACAGCTGAAGGCCTTATAGGCATGTTTGCAGTTACAGCCGAAGGTCTGTTCATCGCGTAGCCGCTCCCGCGTGCAGCAGGAACATTGTGGTTGTGTTTCCCTTCGTAAGTAGTTATCACAGCCCTCAAATCATGGGATGCTCGCTCCACATGTTTTCTAACAGGACAACCTATTGTCGTACATTTGTAGTAGCTCCTGTATAAAAGATTTTGACGAAGTCAACAATTTTAGTTGAATAAACTGCACATCCAGGCTTCCTATTAGTAGACAATTAGGTGGAGAATAATGACTAACCTTGGATTGGGGTTTCCCTTGACTACTTTCTGTCCATATTTCCTCCATCTATACCCATCATCAAGAATATCAATATCACTTGTTGTTTGCACCACTATTCTAGGCTCTTTCACAGTTTTGCTACCACAACCTACCATACCCTCATTCTCATTTTCACCTTTCCTGCAAAAAAAAAAAATCACAAAAGCGTAAGCTAAAACAAGAACCCATTAATGGGAGAATCTGTTTTTCATTTTTGGCTATGATCCAAGCTTACCATCTTTTAGCATCTGGTTCATTTTCGTTGATATCATCACAACCATTAGTGTTACTTATTGCTGAAGAAGCTTGGTCAAAGTCATCATCATCAATGGAACCCGAAGTCTCATCTTGCATTATAAAGGAGTCTCCTAGTTGGTTCCCTAATGTACCAACTGATTGATCTGATATCTCAGCAGAATGAGACGATGAGGACCTATTACCTCTTGTAGATTGAGGCTTGGGATGGTTATGGCTACCTTTATACACTATTTCAGTAATTTGTCCATCCAAAGATCTCTCCACTTTTTTCTTTGTGGGACAATTGGGATACGTGCACTTGTAATAACTGCGTGGGTTTTCACTCCCTTTCACTTGTTTTTGCCCATATTTTCTCCAGTTATACCCGTCTTCAACCTTCCTGTTGTTCATATACTGTGATGTTTGATGGTATTGGGAAGTGTAATTACCAGCTGGTTGAGAACCTGTATTGCTCTGCATATTTGGTTTGAATTGGACCATTTCACCGCAGGTTTTCTCTAAACTCCATGCCGGTTGTTCCTGAGGAAAACCAATTCTTTTGTTTAGCCTAAACGCCCGCATGCAAATAGAATCAGAGAAATGAAATAGCTATAAGCCAGCGTTGTGTACCATAGAAACCGTGTTGGAACAAGACTGAAAGGCAGTGGTAGCGGTCGTAGATGGCAGCGTTAACTGCGTTTGAGGCACTTGGAAAGAAAAATCAAACCCCTTGGGCTTGATTCCTTGTTGATGGTCATTAGAATCGTTCTTCCAGTTTACCGTTTGAGCACCGCCAAAAGCACCGGTGGTAGTCGGAGAAGAAAAAAGCTATAAAAGAAAATACAGATGAATTTAGCATATATATAAAATTCATATGTAAAACAGAGTGATTAAGTTTAAAAAAGTACTCACAGCAGAAGTGGAGAAAAGAACAGGTGAGTCCAAGAAATCAGTCGGGCTAAAAGCTGAAGAAGGGGAGATAAGGGTAGGGGAAGGAGCAAATGACTTGAAATTTGGAACTTGAGTGCTAAATTTATTATGGTCAGAAAATGAAGGCCAAGTGGTGTTGGTGGAGGTGGATTGATTAACGTTGTTGTCCATGTTGATAAAAGCAGATGATGATGAAGCAGCCATGGGAGGAGGATATGGGGTTTGAGGTTGCTACACAATTTATATATACAAAGTATTATGGAGTATGGGGGGGTATTTCATGGTGAAATAAGGTCTTACCTTTCTCTCTGCTACTGCTCCATGATTCTTCTGAGAAGCTAAAACCAAGTTTGACCGTGGAAAAAAAAGGGATTCTCGGTCAAAGAATGTGGGTTTGACTGGACTATAGCCATTGTTGATAATTATTTTTTTTGTGATACATAAATGATCAATGGCGGCTGATCTAAGCAGAGGGGAGGGAGCCCTTTTTTTTTGGTTAAAATGCATCATAAGTCCATATACTCTTTATAAATTAAAATTTTAGTCTCTTTACTTTTTATATTTCAAAATTCAGGTCTAATTGTTAATACTGTTATTTTTATTTCTTAACTTAAGTTCATTACGATGTCATTTTTTAATTATATTGCTATCAGGTAAATATTATTTTTATTTTAAAATGTTACACGAACAAATTTAATAAAAAAAATTAACAATATTAACAATTGAATAAGGGGTGTAGATAAGGTGGCAGACAGTGGCCTTGCCCCCAAATGGTAAATATGTCTTTTAATTTCTTTGAACTTTATAAAATTATAGATTAGTACAATGGTAAAATTGCATCCCCACTCAATATATGAGTCATCTTTGGCCCCCCAAAGCTAGTATTATGGCTTTGCCTATTTGTTTTCCCTTGTTATCAAGGCAAATCCAAGTCGCTGCTTTTTGTTCCACGTTGTATGTCTTTTGCAGTACCCGCTTGGCTGTTAATCAATATCCACACTCAAGATTGCTTAGCTCATCTCAATATCATTTTCTACTTCTATTTACTTATAATTAATAATAAAACAGAGTAATATTTAAATTACTTTTTGTTTTAAGAATTTATTCTCTTTTTTTTTTTTGGATTTAATGTTTTATAGTCACTATTAATGATTTCAGCTAAAGTGGATTATGTTTTGATTTAGTATTTCAAGTTCAATTGATAACCATATTAAAGAAGTTGGATTAAATCAGATTATATGGTTTTTTTTAAAAAATAAAAAAAAACTTTGCTTGTATTGCTAATATTACACGACAAGCAAATAAAAATGTTAAATTTAGAGATGTAAGGTCTTCTGTCTTTGTAAGATTTTTTAGCAAAGTGAAATTCGGGTTTTATGCAACTTCAAATCGATGTGTGAGCATATTTCTTTTTGTTTTAAAAATACCACATATCTCAATTTCACCAAATTCTCGACCATGTTATTCAAATGCTAAATCAAAAGACTGGAGAGTAAAAAGCTCTTTGTACCCAAAAATTGTGAAAAGAGTTAGGGCCTTAGAATAGAATTCAACCTTTCTTAATTTGGCGAAAGGGAAATCATCAGCTCTATTTATAATTAAACTTCAAATGTCTTTCTTTTGATAAATGAAATTATTAATCCTATTTTAACTCAATTTTCAAATCAAATTTTACTCCTCTATGTATATATATAATAAGCATGACTCAAGTGAGTGAAAATAAATAAACTTATCTTTTCTACTTTTTTGGTTATTCCATTTGACCATTTCAATTGAACCCCATACATGTACATGTATATATATTCTTATTTTTTTATTTTTTTCTTGTATTATATATTATTGACTCTCTCAACTCTATTTATTTATACTTAATTTTTGTCTAACAAATAGATTATGCTCTATTATTGAATATTATAATAACTTATAAAACTTCCAAGAAAGTAATGTTCTGTTTTTTTCCTTATTTAGTTCACATTTGACTCATTCCTTGTGTAGGAGAGAATCATAATCCTTGACCATGTCAATTACTGTACCAGATAAATATGCAACTGTACATGCATTCTGGTTAATATGCATTCTTTTATAAACTGCTAATGAGATCAAAGTGCTAATAAGTACGATAATATACATCTTGTTCTTCATATGATAACATAAATATTTGGATCAAACGGATTTTTTCTCCAGAAAAATCATAATTCAACACTGTTCCTGCGTCTAAAGGCAACATTAACAAGTTATATTATGATAATAAACAGATGACTTGTGTATTTATTTTATTTTTTTATTTTTATTTTTATAAAAAAGCACTTTATAAAAACCAAAACCAAATTACAAAAAAGAAACAAAAAAAAAAAAAGAGTTACAACACAGGAACAAGGAACTTTCAAGGAGACAAAACAGGCATGACAACCATGCGGACCCTGCAAATAAGTAGAAAAGACATTACTTCCTGTAAGAGAGGATTAAACCCTGTTCATTCATGTTGCTGTCAAATAGAGATGTTATACAACAACAACCGGAAGTAAGGATGGTCACAATTATCTAATAATCCACGTGATATTCAATCCACCTGAACCATGAAGCATTTGAAATAAAGCTTGTTCAGAAACCCAAGAATATCCGCCATTGGCACTGCAGCAGCAGTCACTTTTGACTCCTGCATGTATTATGGGATATAGGACCATATGCTCATTCTCAGTAAGAGTTTTACGTGCTGTCTTTTGAATGGCCAAAGGTGTCACAAGTAAATAGTTATAAACGATTCTAAGCGCACATAGATAAATGGGTCCCTCTTTTTAATGAGCTTTCCATCTAGTTTATCAGAAGCTTTACACGTGAACCAAGACCACTTAAACAAGGGTGGAATTAGGAGGACAAACCCATAAAGGAGGCTTACACCTTAGCTGAGCAGCTCATAAGCCACTTTTGAGCTTGGATAAATTAGGGTTCTGCAATGCTTTAGCTCAAATATGTTTGAGATCACTAATGCATGAAGTCAAGCTATTTAGTATAGTAAGCCTACTTGATCTAGCTTGTAAATGAGCAAAATACAAGTATATGAAAGAGCTCAGCTTGACTTATCACAATTAAAACCCATCATTCCCCTTTCCCTACATTCCTCAAAAGGAATTAGAATGAGGATAGATGTTTGCTCATTAAACAAGTCAAGTAATGGAGGCTCTTGCCATTCATCTTTAGTCAAGTAAATCCCATTAAACAAGTGCTATTCATATCAGGCCTAGTAAAGTGTCCTATGAGTGGGATAAGGGGAAAAATAACAGTTAATCCATGGCTGGCTCAAGCACAAGAACCAACGTCCCTGAATGACATAAAACAAACATCATCTAACAGAAGAATATGAATTTAGGTACGAAAATAGTCTAGACTGACCATAGTCCAAACCTACGATATAAATAGTTTCATCACAGAACATGTGCAGATTTGGGTGAATTTGTAGCAAATAATATGAAATAACTAGATTATAAATTATCCATGCTCAATGATTACATAACAGGACCGAGTCCTAAACCTAAGAATATAAAATGTGCAACTTCAGCACTCTCTGGTCAAATACACACCCAAAAGTCAGGGATAGAGACTTAATTGTGTGACCAAACTAGCAGCAACAGAACTTATGACTATTCTTTATACAATCTTCAGCGCAGTGAAAAATGCGAGCTACACAAATGAAGACCAAAGTCGAGCAATGAGGCACTCACAGCTCTAAATCTTATAGGATTATTCTTATACAACATTCACAGCAGTGAAGAACACAAATTAATGAAACGAAGATCAGAGCAGAGCAATAAGGCACTCACGATTCTAAATGTTCGAAATGCAGAGACCAAGTATGTTAAACTCAAGAATCACTCTTGATTTCATCCGAATCTGAATCACTCGCATTATAACCTGATAAAAGACCCACCACAGCAAACAGCAAATTTCAAACAATTAGGAAATTATCACTTACAAGGTGATGAAGATACTAACATTTACAGAGGTGAACCTGGATGCTTATGGCTGACTTTCCAAACTGAAGACCGCAGCCTCGACGCCCTTGTCATCCAAATTCTTCCCTATAATACCAATACATCGAAGCTAAACTTAGAAACAAAGACAAGCTTAGTTGGAAGAAACAAAATGAGAAATAAGATAAACTAATCCAAAAACCCTGTTGCTGCTTCTAGTTAATCTTGGAACCTAAGAATATAGAACAAAAGCTCCAAACTTTTCTTCATCTTGTAATGAATTTTATACAGCAAAACGGCAAATTCTTAAAATTCATTAGTAAATATGTATTGCATTTTCCTAAGCAACCATAAACTCACAATAGCAACGCATAAACCCTAAACCCAGACAAAAATGAAATTAAAAAGGAAACCTGTAGGAACCAAATAATGGGGAAAAGAAAAAGGAGAAACCTTTTGGGCATCTCGGGGAACCCCATAGCCGCTATAATACATTTGACCGACAAGAACCTGCATGTTAACGTCCCCGGCTTTGGCTTCCTTGAGACTATCTTTGAACCAACGCTTAACGCAATCGGAGACGACTTCGGAAAGTGGGAGGCGTTGACTGGCACTGGAGCTCTCCATCTTCTTCTTGGAATTGGGTTTGTTGTCTTCACCTATAATCCGCCGGTTCAGAGTAGTGGGTTTTGGGTTTTTCCCAGTTGTGTTCAGATGGTGGGCGGCGCCGGTGACCTTTGCGAGATGTTGAAGCTTGGTTGCGCCGGGCAGCGATTTTCCCATAAAATGAATTGAAAACCTAAAGACAGAAAAAGCTTGTGAATGAGATGTGTGCGCTTTTAAAGAAAGGGAAATCAGTTTACTTTTTCCCCCCTAATTATATATTTTAATTATTTTAATTATTTTTATTAATTATTTGATTAGGTTTTGCTCATAAGAAATTAACTAAAATCGTTTAGAAAACTTTTCATTTCATTTTATTTTTTAACTTTCTCATCATATTTGTCTTTTTAGACGATACTTAAAACTATTCATAGTTCCTCTCCAATAGACTTGTATATAGCCCGGGTTTGAGTCGGGTCTTAACAAAATTTTAAACTTGTTTGATAGGTCTGGCTCGAAAATAGGCTTAAAATTTTACCTAAACTTGACTAGGATAAAATTGCTAAAAGTCGGGTCTGACTTGACCCGCCCATATTAGATTTTTATATAATTTTTTTAAAGAAATATAATACAAACACTAAAAATATTAAAATAAATATTTCCAACCAATTGAATTAAATTAAAAAAAAATCTTTGTACACACTAACATAGGTGCAACTTAACAAGTAAATACATCTAAAATAGTAGTAAAATTAACCATAAAATAAAAGTTATATAACATTCAAACAAAAACATCAGAATAGTATCAACATAAAGTGAAATGACAACAAAACAACAGAAAACAATAAGAAAACAACATATTTTTTTCTTTTTGCAAATTTGGGTTGAGCTCAGGCCAAAGATCTATATTTTTGCCCAATCCCTCCTACTTTTTAGGTCAGACCACAAGTCTACTCTGCAACACTTAAATAGAAAGATAATGCGTTTCAATGCATTCGAACTCAGGTTCTTCTAAACTGACAACAATATTTCACTATGTTTTTAACATGATATTACATTTAACTTTTACTCTTCAAATTTGAATATTTATTATTTTTTCTTAAATATTTCATTTGAGTTTGGATTCGATAATTAATAGATCAATTAAATATTTCATTTTACAATTATAAAGATTAATTAAATATTTTATTCGAGCTGCGATTCAAGTTTTTGTAGGTCACTTATGATATTATTTCTGATGAAGTTAAAAAATAACAGTGACAATAATTTAATTATTTTAACGATAAAATTAAATATTATAATAGTGATAGTAAAATCAATAATGAAATACGCGTTTAAATTCAAAGAGAGGGGATGTGAAAATTTTGATCATTACACCCTGGTGGAGTATATGTTTTGATAAGATGATGAGTAAGAGTGGGGCAGGTAGGGAGGTAAAAAGGGTCATCGCTAGTTCAAATTTATTAACTTAGTGTTCATGTTCATCCATAGAAATAACAGATGAACACACTTAAAGCCAAACAACCTGTAAGCCTCACGGTAGACAGTCAGCTTCAGCCCACCAGAAGTAATGAAGGTGAAATTTTTATTGCAACAGTGGGGGTGCAGACTACAGAGACACACTACAAGTAGGACACTTTTAAATAATGCCAAAGATGTAGTTTAATAATCTACAATAGGATAGTCTAATTTTTGGTCTCTCAATTTAGCAAGTAGGTTTATATTGATTTTTGAACTTGAAAATTATTATTTATTTAAGTCCATTCTATTAAAGATTGTGACAAAAAAGGGGTAACGTAACTTTTAGCTTTTGAACTCAACATGTAGGTTTAAGTTGGCTCCTAAATTTGACAATTAAGTTCACTTTAGTACCTGTATTTTTTGTTCACTTTGGTACTTGAACTTGGCAATTAGATTTATTTTGATCTCTTAACTTAAAAAATCTAAAAGTTTGATGATGTAGCATTCTGAGTTTGAAAAATATTTTTTTTAGATAATGATGTGATACAATCTTAAAGTGTAATATTCAATATTTTAATAACTGAACCAATGGTTGAACATGTTAGACCACTAGTTCTCAATTCAACCAATTAGATTTAATTCGACTGTCGGACCAATAATAATTAAATAAATAATTAAAATATCTAAAAAAAGTAATATATATATATGAATTTTAACTATTTATTTAATTATTGTTGATTTGATGGTTGAATCGATCGAACTGGTTGAATGTGGCACAATCTCAGAGTGTTACATCATCAAACTTTTAAAATTTTCAAGTTTAAAGATCAAAATAGACCTAATTGTCAAGTTTAAGTGCCAAAGTGAACCAAACAAAAAGTATAAGTATCAAAGTGAATCTAATTATCCAGTTAGGGGCCAAAAGTTACATTATCTTCTTTTTTTTACCGTCATTAACATAACGGGCTTAAATGAATAACATTTTTTAAGTTCAAGGGTAAAAATAAATAAATAAAATTAAGAATAATATATACCTATTTGTAAAGATGAGGAGCCAAAAGCCTCTGCAAAATGCAATTGAAAAAAATGTCTTTTCACCGGCCCTTCACCCTCAATGTGTTAGAAAAGCAATTTGGAAGGGAATGATTACAGAGTTGATCTCTCAAATGCATACGGATAGGGGTGTGCATTCGACCGGTTCAAATTTTTTATACTAATAATCAAATAAATTAAATTATCAATGTAAACTGAATAAATCGAACTGATCTTAGAAAGCTAAACCAAATAAAAAAAAATTCTGTTCAATTTTTAGCTTTTCTTTTAGTTGGAATTTTTTTTTAAATTAAGGTACTTATAAAATTTTTTACATAGCTGTCTTCTTTCTTTAATTTAATATATTGTATTACATTTATTTTTATTTTTATTTTTATTTCAAGTTCATTATAGAAAATATTAAAAATTAAATCAAATAATTTTAATGAACTCAAAAATTATTTATTTTCTTACATGACTAACATACAATTTCCATGTCTTCTTCTGTTCTTGATAAATATATATCAATTTGGGTTTTTTATATATTGAATAATAAAAATTAAAAGAAACATCATAACAAATTTAAATTATCAATTTGAGTTTTAAATATTAAAGGGCATTGGGTTTTAAATTTTAATGGATTTAGGCTTTTAAAATTATTAAATTTTAATAGGTATTTGGATTTAATGTTTAAATTTAGATTTCGGTATGTAAATGAGTTATGGGCTTTTAAATCGAAAATCAATTGAATAAACCAATTAAATCGGATATAAAAATTAGAAAATTGAATAAACCGAAATTTTAATGCTTTTTGGTTTGAGCCAGTTTACTTTAGTGTTTTCAATTTAGAATTTTTTTTTATACACCCCTACAGGTACAAATTCTTCAAGGGTTGCTTGGTTTTGCCTTTATAACTCACTCAGCCATCTCCAAAGCTTAATCCATAAACTTCTCGTTCTAATTATCATTTTTAGTTATGTCAAGTGCAAAATGCTTGATGTTTGATCACATAGTCCAATCTCGCTTAAATTATAATTGTTAATCGTCCAAAATAATTTGACTCAAAATAAAAAAAAATTTAATAATATCAATTTTCTTTATTTTTTAAATTCTTTTATAAAATTTTAATAAATTATTTAATTAAAACCGAACCAATCGAATCCAAAATCGATATTAAAAAAAAAAGAAAAGAAAACATAGGCAAATGAGAAAAGAAAAGAAAAATCATTATTGTATTTGAGTTTTCATTTGAGCCTCATCTACTTGCTGCTACATAAGTAACTTGGCCATTCAACTTTTCACAATTGCATTTCACTCCTCATTCTTCAGTAGCACTAGGAAGATTCATCTACCAAGCGTAGTTAAACACCACTTTCACACTACTCTCTCTGTGGCCAAATCAAGCAGTGTACGGAAGAACCGGTGAGGATATACAGGAGGCTGCTCTGCCAGTGCCTGAAAAATTATATAGTGCCAGCACAACATAGATATGTCATATTTATATATATTAATATTGAAGCTATATGTACCAATTCTCTTGTTCCCAACATATTGGGAATCATATACAGGATGGTTTTACTTTTACCTGATGTATCAACACAGTAGAAGGAGTCATTCCAGGCACCGTATTGACCTCTATGATCAACACCTGCAAATTTCATAACCAGGAAGATGCTTGATTCTAAGACATCGAGAGAGAAAAAAAAGAAAAGAAAGGAAGGGACTTCAAAGAGACCGGCATAGCATCGGCAGGCCAGAATTAGTTTTAACAGAAAGCTAGTAAGGCGCACAATATAACATCATAGAAGGAACTTACCTCTCCGCTATCAACATTAACAAATGCATCAATTCTTGAAAATCCTTCCAGTTGCAGGGTGTTGGCAATTAGCTCAATACGTTGTTTACATCGCCCCAATGCCTCATTGCTGATCGAAGAAGAAAACTAACTAAATTGAAAGATCAATCCATGGAATAAAAAGAAAGTGCATGCCTTTGCCTTATAATAGTATCAGATATGCAATTAAGCATTACTGTAAGCGGGAACTGGGAACTAATATATCAATAATGAAGTGAGATGGATATCGTATTGTACTGTCTGCAAGGCACGTTTAGTTACCACTTAACAGGCACTTAACCTCATAAGTGCCTATCAGCTTCCAAAGTACTAAGAGGAATACTTAGAGCCATATTTGCTAATCTATGGGTGGCAACATAAATAGCAATGTGAAGGAAGAGTGTTGCAGGCAATGCTACAACAGTTATAGAAGCAAAGAAAAATTTTCCATAAGAGTAAAGAATCTTGACAAACCTAATAATTGACACCGGGGGAGGAGTCAGATTGATGCCGGTTCCACCTGTTAAGCAAAAGCATATCATTATTGCAGATAATGTACGCCATAGACAACATTAATTAGCTGTTCCATGTTACAATCAGGACGGAAGCAGTTTAAATTAAAGGAAAAGAGGCATAATAATGAAAATGGACAAACCTTGGAATTTCTCCTCAAGTGACAGAATATCACCAGTTTCCTTGACAGTTATGCTAGGACTCAATGAGTGCATTGATCCCCGTTTTCCAATAACACCAACCGTTACTTCTACCCATCGACTGTGTTCTTTCCACAGAAGGCGTTGTGTATCGTAGGAAACAGTTTTAGATGAAAGAACAATTTCATCTGTTTCCACAAAAGGTTCAAAGATCAAGAGCTCTGGAGGAGGGTTTGGCATCTCAATCATTCCATGTTCCTACACATTTTTTTGAAAAGAAGTCAAGTGTTTATAATAAATAAAAAATTCATATATAATATTTTGACATGCAATATGCAAGTGAAAAAAATGTTTTACTCAAATTAACATGTTGCTTGAAGAGTTATCACTTACTGCATATGGTAATCAATTAAGAAAGTCCTTTTTATACCTTTGAAAAACTATTAGGTGGAATCCGTAGAAGGCAATCATCCAAGGCTTTTGCATACACTGCAAGGTCCTCGGCACAGCTGTATGAAGGAGATGATTAGAATCATAACCATAATAGTGAATAAGACCACACAGAACATTGTATTGAATGACATAGCTGAAAGCTCTAGCAGATAAAAAATTATGAAAATATCAAAGTCAAATGGCAAAGTCAGTGCTCAGCATTGAACAAGGAAGATAAAAACCTACCACAATCTTGCAACACCAGTAGAGCATCCATCCCTTGCTGGCTTAATGCATAACGTTTCACACTGAAGCTTAGAGATTAGGTCATTCCAAGTCTGACGAACGGGCATTTTCAACAAATCTTCTTTTTTCTTCACAACTTTGTTTATGGTAAGAACTCCCTTGTCTTTTAGCTGTTGATTTCCATAGAGTAGGTTGCTTAGTAAATAAAAATCTACTCAAACAAAAGGAGGAAAAGAAAATCTGTTTGAATTTCAAGTATCATATATCTATTTGCTAACATACATGCTCAAGAGCCAGAGATGTTGCAACTTTATCCATGCAAGTTTTTGAAGCCATTGCACCAGGACCTTCACGGGAAAAGAGAACCAGAAAGAAATTAAAATTGATTAACCGTAAAAAGAACAGATAAATCTTGATATATAAAGAAGCAATGAGGATGAACCTGTATACGGAATTCCTTCAGTGTCCAGCAAAAACTGAAGTGTGCCATCTTCACCTATGCCTCCATGCACTGCAATTAATATTAAGTTGGTCATTGAAAAAAAAATGAAAATATATCGGTGTAATTTAAGAATTTTGCCAAATACACAATTATTAGGCTATCATTTCAACAAGAAATGGAATACATAATGAGCCATTCACCATTACTAAGTTAGTAGCCAAGAAACTGAACCTGCAATAAAAACTGTTGCTTCGACTTCCTTGGCAAACTTGATCCACTCCTTCAGTGAATATCTCACAGGTAACTCATCAGCTATATCAAATCCAGTAAACCAACCATGTTTCGTCAAACCTTCAGCGAGTTCATTCATCACTTGGTTTCTTAAGTGAGACGTCAAGGCAGCTCGAGCTGGCTCAATTGCCTCCATGCATGCATCAAGGACTTCCTCTGTTGTATGTCTCAACACAAGAGAGTACCTGCATGTAATAATAAAAAAAAAGAAACATAATTTCACTTGTCAAATTAGATTAACAAGATATGGAATTCCAAGATTAGCTGCTTCCATGATAGACCAATGGGTAATGAGAAAAGGAAAATGGAAAGACCATAAGAAGGAAAAGTTATCCTAGAAAACTATGCTTTTAAAGAAAAAAGATGTGTGGCTAGATATATAAAAGCTATACTTACGGTAATGACCAAACTTCAATGGAGTTCAAACCGGGGTCCTTTTTATCTGAATCTGTAGTAGATGAATGGTCACTCGAGCGAGCAAGCAAACAGGGAGTTACATCAAGCTGTAGACACCAGTATCACATATATTAGAAAGTACCATACCTATAAAACACTTGATCATGCTATAAATTAAAGGGTTTTGCTTCTTTTCTTATAAATCACAGAGTATAATCTCTAAGCTGGATAAGTAGAAGCCAAAAAGTACAAGAACAATTCACAAATATATGAGAAAAGATTGGTAATTTATGTTAAGAGTTACCATAACCTCCATCAACTAGTGCTAATTTCTTGTGTTAGATGCCAATATTTTATAGCCAGAGATGATGTGAAGTTGTGAACAAATCTATTACCTATCTGAAATATAAGTCTTATATACAAAGCAATAATAATAGCTTACATCATCAAATCCTTGCAAATTGAGCCAAACATTAGTTCCACTCATAAGGGATACTTGCCGCTCTGAAGTGTCTCCTCCAAAAAGTACAAAGACTTTACGAAAGCCTTCATGCCCTTTGGATGTTCCATTAAGCTTAGAGGATTTTATATTTTTCTGAAACTGACTTGATTTACTACTATATGTTGCCAGCTCAGGAAACCTCAAGCAAGCTCGACTAATAATGCTTCGCAGAATGTTCGAATGAGAAAATCCAACCTGGAAAAAAAATTGCATGTTTGGGGGTTTAGGTGCTGTCTGATTCAGTAAAACTAGAGAGAAAGGACAAAAGCTTCCATACTTAAAAATACCATAATCATATAAAGGAGTCATAAATGGATTTTTTCCATGCCAGTTAGAAGCTATAGTTAAACTTCTATATCAGTTCAGAAGTACCTTTGAAGCTTGCTGAAACAAGAAACTTGTCTGTTCCATCCCACTAATCTGACCGATAATATGGAAAACGTGGTATGAGATATAAGGAAACACCAAAGCAGACAGTAAAATAAAAAATCAGAGATTTGATCTTACCAAGTTGATGTCAGTAAATAGAACCGTACCAAATTCTGTGATTCCAAATTTATCTTCAGAAGACGATAATGCTTTTGTGGAAGAAGGCAAAAACCAGCCATCAATTCGAGCAAAATCACGCAAACCAAGCCTTTGAAATAACAAAGATGCACCTTCTCGGATACTTTTGATTACTTCAATAGGAAAACGAGGAGGGGTGTGATATGCAACCTTGAATTACAGAAATATTTTCGAATTAGGAAGACAATTATATTATCATCAAATAAGAAACTCAAAACCATAAAGGGATGCATTAAGAGACCTGTTGTGTGGGAAGATACTTCCTTCTATAATTGAAAATTGCATCTTTCTCCCTTACATCACCACTACCTTGAAATTGAAGCTCCACCTGAGCCACAGATTCCATTGTGTTAAATACCATGTCATCCATGTCAGCCTCTAAAGTGATAAAATTACTCATATCAAACTTCAAGGGAAATTTTTTTCCTAAAATGTGGATAAAAAGACATAAAATTGTTGATAGAAAACTTATATCTGTAGGATATAATCCATCTTATGTAGGTTTAATATGTTACCTCAGTTGGCAGTAGCACAACAGGTTGGCAATCAAAACCTTGGCCCACATCAAGAACAATGGCTGTGAATTCACTCCCTCCTTCGAGAAATAATTCAACGAGGACTCCATCATCGATTCCCTTTCCAAGAAAAAAAAGGACAGAATTCGTTAGTTACACCGATGGCTGCTTCAAAACAACATTTCTTAGTCAGAAATTATAGCCAGTTTCTCCTCCAGCACAGTCCAAGGTTTGAGATAATAACAGTGGATTAATATTGTGTATGAAAACTTGATATACCTGTGAAATAATTTCATTAGCCTTTGTAAGTGAATCACTAACACCATATGCAACTGTGACACCAATGCTTGAACCTGCTCTTGTTGGTTTTACCTAGAAAAATTTGTTATGATTTCAATACATAAGGTCTGTCAAATTTAACTCATTATGGATATATGTACGAAACTTCGTAGAGTATAAAGTATGACTTACCACAACTTTCCCGGAGTTAACGTCCAAATGGTTGCTTACAAACCATTCAGATAATTCATCTTGGTTCACTTCACTTCCCTAAAATACCATCAATATTTCAATAGCACACTATATAAAAAGATGCATTTAATTCCAAAGTGCCTATACAAGTTCTATTATTCAACAGATATGCATCAGTTCTAAAACAAGTAAAGAGATTGCTTTTAGAATTTCCAACACTAAAATACAGGGTAATCAGGGATTTAAATAGCGGTCCGTTACTGAAATAGCGGCCGTTATATAACGGTAGCGGCACTGTCCGAAACCGCTATTATATTTTATAATAAGTTGTGTGAATTTTTTTCAAAATTCACGACCACGATACCTGCAATAACCACAATAGCATCCGTTATGTCCGCAACCGAGATAAACGCAATGCGACCGAAAACGCGGCCGTAACTGCGATTTAAATCCCTGCAGGGTATACCCTGGATCAAAATTTTCCACCTAAGAAAAAGATGGCAACTATAGAGGTTTACTATCCAGGGTTCAAGGAATTATCTTAGCATGTAAGTAAAAGCGAAGCAGGTGAAGCACTTCAGTGCTTTTTCTTTTTGGAGGAGTTTACAAGTACAATATGGATCATACACGGCTAAAATCAACTAAATACAAAGCACATCAGACAGACTGAAAATCGGAATATGTCTAGACCTAGAACAAAATAAATAGTCTAGGAGAGAACCCACACATGCATTTGTGCATGGTCAAACTTGAATATGGACGCACTTTAGCACTTACATAACCTCCCAAAATCATCTTGAGGAACAATAAGATTGAAGTCAAAATAACAGGAAATCACTATAGCAGGAACCAAATGTAAGCCAATAAAGATTCTATCATCCAAGATAAAAGTCAAACATTTGAATATGTGCATGTGTGTTCAGCAGGTACTATAAACATGAGAGACTGAATATTTACATATAATAAATAATTGATCCCAATAAAAAATGATCAAGAAAACTTAAGAAAGATACCTGCACTAAGAAACTAGGTACTGTTACAAATCCATATTTGCTAAGGCCCAGGGAGGCATTGTACTGCAATAAAATTAAAGAAAATGAGAATTACCATTACAGCCAATTAACACTAATCTGTAAGAGTTCTTCAGAATGAAATAAGCTTTGTTAATATATAAACACAGGATACGTTATTAACGATCATAAAGCACGCTTGCATGTTCTTTTTACCACATTCAGCTATGGCGACAATACAATAACTTGTCTAGGACTGATTATAGGTTATCTAAATTGCAGATGACTACATAACAAATGCGAATGTTACAAGAAGTACAAAACAGGCTCCAGTAAGAAGTACATAACGGATTAATCATGGTGATATGAGAAATAAAGTTTCCTCACCTTGTTAAATGCTTGTTGACACTCCTTGGATCCCGTCCCGACAAATGGAACGTTGTATTTTTCCAACAGCTCCTGTATGGTCCATTACATAAAAAATAAGTATACTATATAAAACATCCGAAGAAGTAATGCAAATGTTTGTATAATGAAGAACCATAGTAATGCACCTGAATGCCACCATCTTCACCAAACTGACCATGTATTACAGGGAAAACTATGTCCACGGAGTTAGCTAGATGCTCGGCAAATTCAGACAGAGACTGGAAACCTTGGGCAAGACTGCAAAACATGGAGAAATTCAACAACCTTTCAAGCCAATTTCAACATTAGTGCAACTAGGGAGGAAGAGACATGAACTTGCTCACCTTTCGAGCTTAAAGTCAAAATCTGAAGGAGTATTGGAGTATACCTGAAGAGAGTGAGAATAAAAGTGGGTATTTGATCAAATGTTTTGCTAGACAAGAGGTCAAAGTTGATATGCATTTATGATCATTATTAGAAAGTACAAACCTGAGCAGAGGATATTGCAAAGGCATTGAGATGAGAGTCAATGTAGTAGCAGCTCACATGCAGGTCCTCTCCCTGGAGTGAATAAAACGATAATAAGCACTACTGTATTGTACACGTATGTTGTGTATGTATGTATGTATGTATGTATGTATGTAAGTATAGCTTATACTGTATTGAAGTGAGGTGACCCGACCTGTATGTGATCAAGTACTGAGCGAGCAGAGTTTAAGGAAATCCCACGTTCAGCTGATGGGCCTCCACATATAACCCCAACTCTCAACACCCGACTTTTGTCTTCTTTATCCACCAGCACAGCGTCCGCCACTTGAGCAGCGGCGCGTGTGACTCTAACTCCCACTGTTTTTGACGACGACGACGACGAAGAAGCAGTCAGTAATTTGTGGGTGAAACCGGGAAGCAAGTTTGAGGAGAGATGAAGAGAGCGAGCAGTGTTGTTGGGATTGGCAGCACGGAGGAGGGAGAGGGTGGAGCCACAAGCGAGGGACGTCATAACCGGTGGTGAAGAAGATTCCGAAGATACTGATCGTTTAGGTGATGACTAAAGTAGATGAAGAGAAAGAATCTTGAAACATGCATATAAAAAGTAAGGAAGGAAGTGGAGTTGGTGGCAATTCGTTTTCTTCCATTAATTTATTGAAATATTCGACGGCAGTGTACCAAAGTTCTGACTCGTCTGCTTCTTCCTGGATTCTCCTCTTTGTGCTTTTATGATTCTACTTTTTCAATTTCTCAATCAATAGCTTATTATATCATCCATTTAGATATCTATATCTACTAGTCGGGTTTAATAACAGAAAAGGTCAATTTTTTAAAATAATAATAGAAATGGGTATTTTTTTTACAAAATTAACGGAAATAGGATAATTTTATCAAAACACCAGTTGGTGTTGTTTTTATGGGAAAATCAGTAAAACATTTCTAGCTCAGCGCTTTTTTCCCCTAACTAGTAAAAAGCGTCCAGCTCAACGCGCTGAGGAAAAACGCGTCTAGTTCAGCGAGCTAGGGAAAAACGCATCCAGATTAGCGCATTTCCCCTCGTGTATTTTAGGGTTTTAATTGTTTAATTAGGGTTTATTAAAATAGAGTTTTATTCTTTTAATTAGGATTTAAGGTTTATTAAATAGGGTTTTAGGGTTTTATTTAATTTTTATTATTTATTAATTAGCGTTTTAGGAAAAATGATTTTATTGTTAGGGTTTTGGGTGTATGTTAATTAGGGTTTTAGGTTTGTTTTAGAGTTTTTGGTTTTATTGTTAGGGTTTAAGGAATTCATGAGTTCTAAAAAAAATAATTTTGATGAGATAGGTTTTGAGAAAATATCCAGGAAATCTCGTGATATTTGAAACGTTTCTAAAAAACGCTCCAAGCAGGATGCACTGTCAGTAAAAGTACTAGAAGTGCTTCTAGTTAGCTAGATACCCTTTTCTGTACTGCTGTTGATCATGCGTCTTGCTTGAAGCGTTTTTTCTCTACAAATTTCAACCCCCCACTATCCGAGGCATTTTTACAGAAACGAGTGGGATGTTATCCCTTAGGTTATAAATGACCTATATTTCAGCCTCTGGTGGTATAAGTTGGAGCAATAGAATTTAAAGAAGATCAGAAGATTAGAAGTTCGTAGGGAAGGTATAAGTTGGAGCAACGATACTATTTTTTTAAAAAAAGTAAGCATAAGAATTGATTTTTCGTGTTAATATTTATTTAAAGTATTATATTTTTGCATAATGTTTTTGTTTCGAACTTCTATTAATAGATCATTTGGACAGAAATGAGTGGATGAATTAGTGCTATTATTTATTACAACGGTGAGGTCCGGCAGGGGTGTTCAATCGGTTAACTGACCTGAACTACCATTAACCGAATTAACCGTGTAACAACCCGAATTTGGGGCTAGTTAGAATAGTGGTTTCGGGACCACCAATTCGACGAGAAAAAAAAATATTTTCATTATATTTTTATGGTCTACGATTTCACAAAATGATTTCGTGAAAATTTCGTTCGAAAATTTTGACGTTTGGGCACTCAATTTAGTCAAAAGGACTAAATTGTAAAAAGTGCAAAAGTTGAGTTCTATATGTTAGAGGTGTCCAATTGTTATGAAATTTTAAATTGGAGGTCTTTATATGATAATTAGACCATTTGTTAAGTTGGTGGACAAAAATGGTATGGTTAGGCATGTTTCCAAAGTTTTTCATTAAGGGCATTTTGGTTATTTAGTTATTAAAATGAATTAAAAACAAAACTAAAAGCCAATTTTTGTCCATCTTCAACCCCTAGGCCAAAAATTGCATGGAGAAACCATGGTTAGGTTTTTTCAAGCATCCAAGCTCGATTGTAAGTCCGTTCTATCCCTATTTTTAATGATTTTTACGTTTTTGAAATCCTCGTAACAAGATTTACCCATTTTTACCATTGTTTTGAACTAGGGTTTGTGTTTAAAAATTTACCCATGAATGATATGCATGTATTTTGATGTTTTATGGAAGAATATGAATGTTTGGAGTGTGATAAACGATTTGTACTAAGTAATTTTCGATGAAAACGCCTAAAAGGATTAATTTGTAAAAGTTATAAAATATGTCACAAGTGTGTGAATAAGTGAGTATTGTGGGCTGCTATAGTTATGAAAATGGTTCATCTAGGCCTAAAATGCAAGGAAATTGAATAAAAATTATTTTACGAGCCTAGGAGAAAAATCGTAATTTTGTGAAACTTTAGGGGCAAAAATGTAAATTTTCCAAAGTATGATTTTTGGACTGGAATGAATAGTGTGAAGGTTATATAAGTTAAATGTATTGTTATAAATCAAGAAAGACGAGAAATTAAAATTGATCAATAAAAAAAAGTGAGAAAAAGTGAAAAATTCCCGAATGAACCTTTGGAATAAAAATGGATACGAATGAAGTGACAGAAATGATCACATGTGTGGCACGAATTGTGTGTAGGCCACTATGTAAAATTGAAAGTGATGGTCACGTATGTAGTACTATGTGGAGGCTACTACGTGTACCGGAATGATAGGTCGCATGTATTGTATTATGTGCAGGCTACTATGCGTACAGGATAGTTTTGATCACGTGTGTAGTACTATGTGAAGGCTACTACGTGTATTGGATGATAATGGTCACATGTGTAGTACTATGTGCAGGCTACTATGTGAACCGAACATCATTGATAAGTAAGGTGGTTGCTATGTGCTGATTCCACCGAACATCATTGATTAATAAGGTGGTTGCTATGTGCTGAATCCACCGAGTATCTGTTATTATTCTGAAGTGTTCAACGGGAAATTGACTAAGTGTAATTGAATAATGAATACAGGTGTAGAATTAAATTGAATATCGACTTAGAAATGGAAAAGTGAATTTTGAATTGAATTGTGATTATGAAAGAGTACATTGAGCAATAAAACAGTTTAGACAATAACAGTTGTGTGACTTTGAAAAATCACCAAAAATGGTGGAGATTTAATTATAGGCTGAATAATATATGAAATTGAAGATGAATGAGTCTATTTTCACATAAAAGAAACATAGCAAGCAAAAGAGTTATATATTTTTAGATATTTGAAGTTTAGTTAGACAGAGTCAGAATGAGTTTGGAATGCCCTATTCTAAATTTCGAAAATTGTAAAAAATTGTAAAAAAATAATTATGGGATAAATTTTATATTTTTAGAATATTTAGTGAATCTATTTTCAAGAGAAATAAACAGAAACAATATCTGAATTCTGTAAAATGAGATAATTAATTTTTAGTGAAGAGAGGTCAGAACTGTCGAACAGTGAAATAAGGGAAAATTTAAAGAATTAAATGTACTATTTGGCTAAACAAAAAATTATGAAAATTTTATGGTAAGAAGATATGTGAATCTAGTTTTGGGGAAAATTTACGGATCTTAATTTTGAGTTTCTTATCTTCAGGTAAAAATAATTTAGTGACTCTGACTCGAATAGACAACTTTGAATATACATGTGAGTGAATAGTGAAATTGTAGTTAATGTTGTTTAAGTGTGTTATACACATTAAGGATGTGGAATGGAGAGGAGGAGGAGGAAATTTGGAAGAACATATGAATGATTTGTGTATAATTGGCCATATGCTCGATTATAATCGATAAACGATTGAAAAGAAATGATGTTTATAATTGTGCATTATTAGTTATAGTTAAAGTTCATGTGAGAAAATAAAGTTTCATAGTATGTGTATGTGGTATACTTGGTATATGATTTGGTATGTAGCAATGTCAAAAATGGTTTATGAATTAACTCATGTTGATAAGTTTGATACATAAATAAATGTGGTGCTTATCCATGCTTATAATGCTTAATACTATATGTTTATTTGGCTAGCATGTTTGGTGTGTATGCTTAGGCTTTGGCCAAGTTGTGGTTGGATTATGCCACATTAAATTTATAAAATTATGCATTGAGATGGTAAATTTCTAGATGGAAATATGCTTGTGATCATAAAAGGGTGGTAAGGTTTAAAGTCTGTAATCTTTATTAAAATGGTTTATCATGTGGTTAGTCTTCAAAAAGACTAGCTTGCGACTATGGTTGAGTGTAATGTTTATATCTTGCGTGATATGCATAGGAAACAGGAGTGGAAAGGAAATTAAATACTAGGTTCATGCTTGAAGTGTCAAATGATGCAAAAAGGGGACGTTAAGTTAAACGATAAATATGTATTAGTATTGAACTTAATGAAATTGAATTGTACGTGAATTAAATAGAAATTGAAAATGATATGATGTGAATTAAATGAATTATTGTGGTATTGATATGTATATTGAATTGAGAAATTGAATTGAATCGTGAACATGAGAATCGTGAATTAAATGAAATGGAAATGAAGTATTGAATTGCATGAGTATGTATTGGGTCTCAGAAGCCCTATTTGTTACAAATATAGTATTTTAAAGTTATAATGTGAAGATTTATAAAAGCATGTTAAAAATTTGAAGAGTTTAAATTTGAATGAAATTTTATAAGTCGGTTTAACATGTTTATAAGTGTATGTGTTCTGGTAATGCCTCGTACCCTATTCTGGCATCGAATACGGGTAAGGGGTGTTACAATGTGACATCGCCAGATTCGGTCATAACGTTTAGACCGGATTTGGGGTGTTACAAACCGACACTTTTAAACCCTTAACCGTTAACCGAATCAAACTTTTTCGGTTAATTCGGTCGATTAACTGAATTAATCGAAATTTATATATATATATATTTATTTTTGGTTAAAACAAGTATAAAACATATAAAAAATTAACCGACCGATTAATTTATATTTCCAAAAAATTAACTGAATCGACCAAATACTTATATATTATAATATTATTTATTAAATTTGATTAATTTGGTTAACTGACTGATTTCGAATCGAATTAACCGTTAACCAAACTTTTAAAAAAAATTTAACCGACCCCCGACCGAATTAATTAGATTAACCGACCAATTAACCGAATTCGGTCAGTTAACCGAATTAATTCAGTTTTACCTGAAATTTGCACACCCCTAAGGTCTGGGACACTGAGAATGGCGTGGTTTTTTTTTATTGAAGAACACAGCACGACTAGCTTTTAACCAGAACATAAGGTTGCCAGAATTTCAAAAAAGAATTAGGCAAAAAATTGTTGGATCTACGACAATGAAAGTATCGTCTATTAAGTATCGATTTTGTGTTCTGGTAGATCCTGTGAGATGTGACACATTCGATATCAAAGGTGCTCGGGGCTTAGAGGTGATGGTGCAGACGCACATCAACAATGGATCACTGTTTCTTAAGTTATATGTAGAATTTTCAGGGCCAGATGAAGGAATTTCGACTTCAACATCTCCTCCTATTCGAGAGGTGAGAACGGTTGAAAATGTCGATAGTCTAACCATTTTGTTAGAAAGTTCCCATTATGATATATCAGAATCATCAATGGGAAGACACTCATACGTTTTGGCCTTAAATTTTAATCGTGGAAGGCAAAACATCGAAATATCGGGTTTTGGTGGTAGAACAGAATACACGACCCCTGCACAACACTCAGTTAGTGGATGGGAGATGAACCTCGGTGGGTCGATGTTCAACGCAGGGACTACTTACTGGGGAATGGCAGCAACTTCTAATGGTTGGCAATCAACATGTGATTTTGGATGTTCTGACACGTACACGAGAAAGGATGATGTACTCCCTACGATATCCACCAGCGAGGGGACCTCCAACATGACAGATGTTGGTGAGTTCGAGAATAAAGATGGCAATAAATCTGATGTGGATCCACTTTGAAAGCCCAGTGTTGACGATTCGGAAGTTGCATTATTTTCTGAACCAGAGGCTGTTCCAATTGAATTGGAAGACGGTAAAAGGGGTGA
Organism: Gossypium hirsutum; assembly: GCF_007990345.1. Lineage (NCBI taxonomy): Eukaryota > Viridiplantae > Streptophyta > Magnoliopsida > Malvales > Malvaceae > Gossypium > Gossypium hirsutum. The sequence goes on from NC_053440.1 coordinate 49,439,197, forward strand.
AGAAGAAGAAGAAGAAGAAGAAGAAGAAGGAGATCTTGAAACAGAGCCCGTGTACCACAACGATCGCTTGCCCCGTGGTTGTCGAGTCTTTTGTCGTCTATTTTGGATCTTCAAGCAGTGCTCTCAAGAATTCTAGTACTACAAGCCATTTGGTACAAATAGACGATACCTTTATGCATAGTAGATATACCCATCAGCTGTTGTTGGTTGTGGCACTAGATGGTAATCGGAGGATCCTTCCAATTGCATTTGCAATAACACCGAGAGAGAAAGCAGACGACTAAGATTTTTTTCTGTCTAGGTTGAAAAGGCATTTCTACCCCCAACATGATATATGCGTCATCTCGGATCGGGGAATTGGAATACTATCTGCAATTGAACGACAGGGAAGCCTCTAGGACCGCACACACTATTGCTATTGTCTAAGGTACGTTGCATCCAACTACTACCAGCAATATCCCTCTACCGCTGAGCGATCACAAGTGACCAACATGTGCATGTAATCACCACAAATATTATTTGGTTTATAATATTCCGTTTGTTTTTTTTATATTCTTTGGTATGTAATTGTCACTATAAACTTTTACTAACAATGTATAAGATTATGAATGACCGTTTGTTGGAAAAACGAGTTTGAAAAACGCAGCGGAAATAAATTTAGGGAAAAACCAGAGTTTGAAAATTTTTTCCAAAACAAGATCTTGGTTGTGATATTTAAAGTAATAAACACTTAATCAAAATTGTACTTTTTCGATTAATCTAGGATGAGCGCTTCGACCGAGTAGTCTTCTCCGCTATCCTCAAGCTCACGTTTGCCGAGTGTAGGATTGTTTTGAATCAGAAATTTTTTCACAAAAATTACCAGTGGGGTAATTTTATAATTCCTCTAAACTTTTGGGTCAACTTGTAAATCATAAAAATATCTCTAAATTTTTTTTTGGAATAATCTCTTCAGAGAATTTTCTCCCTACAACTTTCTCTTGAATTCAAGTGTGTGTAAATAATGATCCAATGCTCTCTTTATATAATGAGAGTTTAGAGAGTTCAATTATAATTAAACTTAATTATTTTAATATTAAATTTAATTTAATATCAACATAATAACTTTAATATTAAAATAATAAAATACTATTAAGATAACTATTAAATTAAATTAAATATTAAACTATTAAAATAATATTATTTTTGGACTAATAATTTGAAATCAAATTCTCTGGTAGAGTACCAGTAGAAGTGTAACTCTTCCACTGCTTAATCATCGACGACCAACCGCCACTGGCCATCGGGATGTCCCGTCACAGCCACCGGCACCGCCCTATCTGGTGATGTAGGTGCGACACCCTTAAGGCACCCCGAGCCAGTTCGGCTGCTGTCGATTTAATCTGGGTCAATGACGACCAAACCAGTCATGTCTAGCCACCGGTTGGACTGTTGGCCTGATTTCACATACCGAGCCCGGTTCAACCAATTTTTGGGTATTGGTCTCAGTTTTGGGCTCCTGGCCCAATTTACGATCTTAGATGCAATTTTCAAATTTAATTACCCATTGGACCAATTGTCTGACTTGAAAATTAACTTCCAAAAATATCATATTAATTTTAATTGATTTGATTAATTTAATTTTACTTGAGTAAAATTAAATTTTCCAAAAAATCACTTAGATTTTCTAAATTAATTTTTCATGAAAATTCTTTAATCAAATTCTCTAGTTGAGCAATTCTCACGACCACCTAATTTAATTCCACATCGAATAAATTGACTCAATTAAATTATTCCCAAAGTTGTAGAATTTTCTTCTGATTCAAATGTAGTTCGATCGAGCTTTTGTTGAGCTAGCGGAGGGACCAATTGGACATATACAATTTGGCTTTAGTGATTCATCCAACTGCTTTGTCCAATGACTTCGTCATATGTGTGTTACCCTCATATGATATTTTTGGTTCCTTTGAGTTAAATTCGTTCACTCAATACAATCCTATTTTATCTCATTGCCACCTTTATGTCTTCTTAATGATTAATATGGTCATTGTCAAGAAATGACTATGATAAATTGCTCGTTCGAGAATAAGCAACTTATGGCCACGTTCTATATTTATCAATCCACACAATGCCAATGAGAGGATATCATTAAATCTTTAATTGAGCTATGAATTTCATAGTTTCTAGTAAAGCTATGCTATAAACAAGTCATGTACCCAACATACTGGCTATGGGCTCGATCATCTTTAGAGCATAACCCTGCACTTATATCAAAGCACATAAGTTGCATAGGCATAGTCAATGACTAACTCAGGATTTAGGTAAATCACACCATGAACGTCACAAGTGAATTAATTCACAAATGGATTCAAGATTAATTCATCACGGGTCCAGTCCAATGTATCATTCTACCAATGAATACATCTATGTCTGTACTCGTGGAGTCAACTACTTCGATAGCTAAGACTAGCCATCTTCGAAATTGGAATTGTAGACGACATACTAATCATTCTCAGTATTTGAATCAAATGCTCACTTTGATTCTTTTACGGGATTATGGGCTCATTTAGATTATCTACTAAAGTGAGTTGTCTTTCTCACAATGTAAGCATTTTTTATAATACCACTTATCTTCAATTTGAACTTTAGACAATCAATGAGCTAATATTTGCTTGTCACAGTTTTGCTATGCATGCAAAATATAAGACATAAATAAAAAAGACATAATAGTGAAATGTGAAATTAACTTTATTTATTTATTTATCGTTCAAATAAATAGAAAACAATTACATGTTTACTACAATATGGGTACATTTCCGAACACCGTTTTCATGATATGTTGGAAATCTTACAGTCAACTAACTTGGCAGGGGCACGGTACCTCTCTAACATGGCCTTCAATCAATAGACACAATCCTATAAAGGGGGTCTACGATATGACCACATGACCTCAAACATGGCAGAATGCATCAATTTTGTTTTAAAAAGAACACATCATTTTTCGATAACATCGATTGTCAAAAAGACATAATTTCGATTGGCGAAACTATTCCCAAAATGAGCAGCGAGTTTTGCTGAAAAAATGTAGGGAGGCCATGTATGGTGCCCGGTAGTACTAGAACAAATTAATAAAGGTAAGGCACAAGTCAACTGCATGCACGCAGTTTGTCACTCACGTGGTAACTTATGGTTTTGGGTAACGGAGTTCGACAGAACAAACCAAGGTATTGTCGGGGGATAGTATCGTGTACACCTGAAAAATATGACTTACGACTGTAGAAGATTTGATGCATTTCATTTTCCATACGTTCATTCAATTGTAACTTTTACCAATCTCTATTTGGATCCCATAAGCTTTTTTGAAAAAGTGTACAAATTAGAAAATATGCGTACAAAAAGATTCAAAATAACTTCATCTTTCTTAAATGATACAAAATAAAATTAATCAATGCATATACCAGTTGAAATTTGTGCCGCATCGGAGTGGTTGACGGTGACGCTCTGGATTCCTTATTGATTTAGCTTTTGAGCGAGGTTGTGGTCTCAATTGCTCCTCTTCTTCGCCTTTGGTCGATTGCGATCCTTGCATTCTTAGTTGCCATCATGCATCCCCTGGTCTATAAATAGGTGGTTAGGAAGATGACTCACTTTAATAGAACAAAGATCCCCGAGGTGTTTGCTTCACCAACGACGAATGAGCGTAACTATGTTGAGTCCCATAAATTGATGGGATAATGAGCGGACCCCTTATCGATACCTCATGCATAGATGGCCTATACGTCGTTGTAGGTGTCGATGTTATCGGGAAATGAGATGGTCCTGGCGTGTACCACATCAGGGATGGATGACCAACAGTCCAACCTGACATAGGAGTAGTAAGAATATGTGGTGTAACATTTTGTGCTTGTATGAAAAATAAGGGTTAGGATACGCACTAAAATAATGCAGTACATATTGAAGGGGGTGGTTTGGGTATCATTGCTGAGGTCGGTTCTTGTGTGGGCACTGATGATGGGCCCGCCTCGCCACCCCTAAGATTTAAAGAGCCCCTTCGTGGCCTATTCGTATGGGGATGTCGACGTCTTACCTCTTCCCTATACAAATATGGCTTGCTATGGATCCTAAGCCATAACATATACTCCGGATCGCATGATAACTCCGGAACAATAATAGGTTCGTAAGTAGATAAATGTTGATATATTGTGAGTGGAATACCAACCAATTCTCATCCAATCATTGTAAGTCGATATGATGCAGATCATCAAGCTCTTGAGGTGCTACGGGAATCGACTGTCGAAATCTGAACTGCCACAACACTCTATCAGTCTCGTGCATCTCGACGGTAGCTTTCACTACCAATGGGACATTAACGTGTTAGGTGTTGGGATTCACAAAGAATTAATATTGGATTACTGCTCGACTTGTCGGATCCTTATATGGTGTCCATTCAAACTATATTAATGTAATAAAAACATCAATTATATATACTACTAAATAGGAAATCGACTATGTTATTTGTATATAGTTCAAAATTAAATAAATACATACCTCTGTTTCCGATCATTTGTCTAATAGAAGCCGTATATCTTGAAGCTCGGTAGGTAATCCCAAGTGATCTGACACATGGTTCCACCTATTTAAATAACTTATTAGCATAATAATTTAAATCAATTTAATCGTGGGGATATCTACTGAATTTTACCATATTACGAGTGAGAATGTATACGGGTAGTTCACTTGAGGACATAAAAATCGAAATCGGAACCAGGCCCATGATTGTAGTAGTAAAAGGCAACCTCAAATTTTGATTTTCTTTGGTTGCGTCACCCGACACATCTCCCGATACAATGTCACCAACACGGCGAACCCCCAATTGAGTTCACCCGCTCATCTAAAATCGACGAGTTTCAGCAGTCACCATAGATGGACGATATTTTGTGACTTATCTGGCATCAGGATACCACCGAGCGTATCGTTCTCTTTGGACTTCAGTCGAATCCTCAACCAGTTCCACGAAATTTTTTCGTATCCAAGACATTTCGATTCAACCTCCGTAAATTGTCTCCGGAACTGCACCTAAAAGATTTAAACATACAGCTCTCCAATCAGCAAACTGAACAGACCCGGTGACCGCCGACCTGTCCACGGATAACCCCAACTTTAAATGCACGTCCTCCAGAGTGATAGTACACTCGCCGCATGGAAGATGGAATATATGCATCTCGAGTCTCCACCTCTCCACCAACGCGCTTATTAGTTTTGGGTCCAACTTACACCCCTGACAGAAAGGGCCGTGTGCCAAAAATCGGCTTCCTTCAAGTATGTTTCAATCAACTGTGATGGAAGACTGGGTAGATTACGAATATGATATTGTAAAATGCGATCTTCCGCCTATTTACATAAAAATTATAAAAAAATATTAAATTAAAATATAACAATGAAATAAAAAATTAAACAATATTAAAATTTATTAAAATATAAGTCTTACCATTTACAATTGATTAACGGAGGTGTGCTTGTTATTGAAACGGATTACAGATCTGACCATTGCTAATTTATATTGAACACAAACAAATTTTTTTTAAAAAATTATTGAAAATAATTTTGGGATATTGAGATATTTTTAGTAAAAAAATTAAGAAAGAATTTGAGATATTTTAAGAGAGAATTTGAGATATTTTTAAGAGTTGATTGAGAAATTTAAGAGATTTAATAGAGAATTGTGAGATACGTGAGTGAGAAAAGGTGGGGGGTTTATACATTTTTTTCCTAACCATTGGAAGTGACTGTTTGGGGGGGGGGGAAGGACATGCTGACCTGGACGTGTTTTCCTTAAGTGCGCTGACTTGTACGTGTTTTATTGGTCAGGGGGAAAAAACGCTAAGTTGGACACGCTTTTTTGACTTTCCCCTGAAAACAGCACCAGCTGGGCACATTTTGGTAAAATTGGCTCATTTTCGTCAATTTTTAAAAAAAATAAATTGGCCAATTTCCGTTATTATTTTTTAAAAATGGCTTTTTCTGGTATTTTAACCCTACTATTCTATTATCATCATCTATAGCATGCAGCTCCTTGAAAAAGGGTACTATAAAATTGGCAATTTGACATTTTTTTAAATAATTTAATATCATTTCAATATTTTTACCCTAAATTTCAATAGGTTGAATTTAATTTTTTACACCATGAAAATTTTGAAATTTAAGATGAAAATGCTAACATAGCATTAAATTATTGAAAATGAATACAAAAGGGATTTTATATATGTTATTATTAATTAGTTTCAAACTAAATGTTTTATTATTTAGTTTCACACAATATATTTTATTATTTATTTATTATTTTCACGTGCACACATAAAATTTTTAGTTTTATTTAATCCTTGGGTACCAAATTAGTTAGTAAAATTAAAAAATGTTCTTCCATATTTAAAACAAGTTATATTATTTTAGTGTACTTTAATCTTTTTATTTTTTTTAAAAACTAATAAATAATTTATATAGGGTGAGACTTGAAATCATGCCATTTGATTTAATAAGACTATAATTTTACCACTATCTAGATCATTTGGAAATAAAGAAATAAGCTCATTTTTCGAAAAGTTCCACTACTTTATGGATGTATTCAAAAGGATTTATGATCTCCAACAATCTGTTCTTAGTGCTTACCCCTTTTGATACCACTCGGGCCTCTCAACCAACAGTCTAGGCATCTCTTAATACTTGAGAACCATATTCTCATTGGACTCTTTCCTTATGCATTGCTTATGAGCCAAAATGACATAACTAACGGAGTTGCAATTGTTTAGGATTTCAAAGGCTTTCAGTTTTTGTCCGTACGAAGCTTTAAATTTGCAAGCAAACTACAAACCAAAATTTGCATCCTGCGTTCTATCCTCTTGGCTCGTAAAGCTCACAATATCACTTATTGTAGTTTTCTAGGCAACAACAAAAATTGGACCAACATTATTTTTGGGCGCACTAAGGTAAGATGCAAGCTTCAATCGACACTTGGAATATGTTTGATAGCCCCTACAATTTTTCACCATCCAACGACAGCCCACAGGCAACTACTAACTTAAAAAAAGAAACAGCAAAACAATAAGCAACGCGCGCTTCAAAAACGTTTATCTGTAACACCCCTATACCCTGCCCGACTATATAGACCCGGTATAAGACTATTACATTTGGTGCCAAAGCGGTTTTGGCTAGACATGGTATAATTTAATCATTCATATATAGTGTATTAACTTATTTAATCCAAAATTTATTAATATAAACATTCGGGGTTATTAAAGGATGTTCATTTGCGTTTGGAAATGATTTAAAATTGTTTTTACTCAAAACAGGGGCAAAATATCGATACTTAAATAAAAGGTATCGATATTTTATGAAAAGTATCTATACCACTGCACAAGGCCGATACCAAAATAGCATTCTTGAACTCCAAAAATTCAATTTTTGATGAAGGTATCGATACCTTAGGCCTAGGTATTGATACCTAGGCTTATATCGATACCTACCTCAAAAATGATACCAAAATTGATCTCTGTTTCTCAAAAAATTGATTTTTGGGTCAAGGTATCAATACCTTTTCTTCAGGTATGGATACCTTGGGTTATGACGACACAAAAATAGTTGGAAAATTTGCTAAAAATCCCCTTGCACTAATTCAAAACATACAAACACTTCCAAACCAATTCAATTACCCTCAAACTCATTAAAATTCATCATAGCATGCACATGTTAAGCCATTATAAATTCCTTTCAAAAGCTAACGAAATATGCCATTAGATCACCAAAATAACAAGGTTTCCAAAGTTTGCATTTTAGTCCATCTAACATTCACCTATACCAAGAACTTATATACATGCCATATTAACCCCAAAATTCATACATACAACCTTGCTCTTGGAATGATGATGAGATGGGATGCACACGACCTCGATATTAGCCCAACTGGATTTTTTTCACCTCAATATTAAACTTAGTAAGTATTTCAAGATTTTTAAAATTTACTATTAATAGTATAAAATAAAATAATATTAATTTTATAGACATAAAATTTACATCACTAAAGTTTAATATATTTTTCTTAAAAATCACACTTACCATTACTTACCGTAACCCATTAATTGATAATAGCTGAATTACAACACTGTAGCCCAATGTAGACTAGTTGAACACTTAGGATATACGAAAATAAATCGATAATGCATTGTTAATGCATATCATATATCACTAAGAAAAAAGTGAAAATAACGATAAGCACCGAAATGCAAAATAATTACGATAAGCGCCAAAGTGCAAATTTTGCAACGATAAGCACCAAATTGTGAAATAATACGATAAGCGCACTAATTTTTCCTTAATGGCATGCCATCAATATCTCAATAGTTTGGGACTCGTCTACATGTGATTTTCTTATTATTAAATTTTTTATTCATTCACTTGATAGAAAATAATATAACTTGGTATTTTTCACAATTTAATCCTTATCACAATAATAACACCAAAACTTGTAAATTCTCTTCATTTTTACCACACACAACACTATAATTTTTACATCATCTCATTTAAACTCACTTTCCATATATTAATAATATCATAACATATTTTAATTTCTTTCAATTTAGTCCTTTTTCATTATCTCCACAATACATCATATAATGGTACACAAAAGTCAAAATTCATAACATTTACATTACTTACCCATACTAAATACTTATTATGATATCATTAATTTAGTAATTAAACTAATTAATTAACGTAATTATTTAATTAACATAACTTAAACAAAATTACTACTTGAAGTACTTACAACCAAAATTTGGATGATGAGTTTTTCTTCTCTTCTACTCCTTGGCCACTTCTTTTCCTTTCCCTTCACTTTTTTCCTCAAACTTCTTCTATTTTTCTTCAATTTAATAACATTTATAAGTTTAAACTAATGTCAAATAACTTTTCTATGCTAGGTTATGAAAATAAACATGTATGTTATGAGACTTTTCATCATTCTTACCTTAACCTGTTTGAAAACCCAAAACCCTAATTCGTGTATTTCTCTCTTTTAACCCATCTATGGAAGTTTCTTCATGAAATAAAGTTTCTCACTAGTCTTCCATTTAGCTTTTACTAAAGAAATTTTAAAGAAAAATGAAGGTTTGAAGCTTGGATGGTTCAACAGTGGAGGAAAGATATGGAAGGAAATAAAAGAAAAGTTGGATGGATTTGGGGAGGAGGTGAGTGACAGTTTGGTAAGTTGGGAAAATATTATATCTTTCATCTTTTCTCCACTTTTCTACACATTTCCATTAAAAATATCTGACCTTTTTATAAAATGGTCAATTTGCTAATAAGTCCTCAAGCCATCCATCTTTAAACTTTTACCCATCATCATTACACCTTAAAATATCTACTTGGCTATTTACCATTTCATCCCAATTCATCTTTTATAATTCCTAGGATGACTCATACTTCACTTGGGTAAATTTCCTCCTAGTCCACTCTTTTAATTTAGTCTAAGCTTCTATTTAAATATTTTCTATCTCGAAAATATTTTCTAATCTCCTATCGGGTCTAAATACTTCCTAATTTAATACTAAAAATTCTTATTTAGTAAATTTGAAAATTTCTCCACTATTTCCTGACCTAGTCCATCACTGTACCTAGCTCCAAATCAAAACGTGGTCGCTACATCATCAGTTTTTCCTAACCATAATTTCTTGCTTCTATACAAAAAGAAAAAGCTTTACTTTAAAATATTTTTACATTTTCATTTTATTATACACTTTATTACCTCCATCAATTGTATTTTTTTTTGGTATTCTCCATACTTGTTTTACAGTTCTTGATTAGAATTTGTGATGGCTCCTCTCAACAATATTGTCTCCAAAGTTTAAGATATGTTTCTCCCTTAGGAGTGTAACGTGACTTGGCACTGCACCCAACACCTTGTTGGTATCAATTGTATATATTGATAATGCTATTGATTGAGTTGGTGCCACAAGTTAACTCAATATCAACTCAATATTGACGACAACACTATGATAAACAATTGTAGTGCATTTAATATTATTAATCTGATATATTTACATGTTTAAATTTTGTTTTACTCACAATTCAATCTAATTTTTTTCATTTTAATATTGTACATATTGCATGTGTTATTATTAGTTTCAAACTAAGTATTTTATTATTTATTGTATGCTATTTTTAAACACACCCCTGTGTTCTAAATAAGTAGTTTCCATACCATATGTGTGCGATAGAATTTCTCGTTTTTATAAAGCCTTTGTCTAAGTTGATATTATAGGTTAAATGGATATTAACTCAGCGGGGAAAAGACTTATTTACCATTTTCTTTTAAATTATACTTTTATCTTTTCACACATTTATATAATTTTTAAAATAAAACAATTAAAACACTAAATTTAAAGATCAAACACTTGTTTAATGGATTTCAACACAAATTCTTCATCACTCCACCAATTATCATTATTATAATAAATTTTAACACAATTTATTTACCATTCTATTAATGATTATTATTAAATATTTTTAAAAAATATATATATTTTCTTTGAATAAAACATTTTGTTTTACTTATATAATGGGTGTAACATAATTTTTTTTATTAATTTGGTTTGTTGATTTAAATTAATTGTTTTAACAAAAAAAATTCATATACTCCTAAAAAATACCTTAATCCCTAATATAGAATCTTTCAAGAACCACTTTAAATTTGAAACACTTTCAAACTAATTGAAGTTGATAGTGTGACTTACCTCAATTTTAAGTAGGTGACGGACTATATGTGCATAACTTATATACTTTGATATATTATGTAACACCTCTCACCTGACTCGATTGATGGGTCCGAGCTATGAAATGCTACAATCGTTGCTAGAGCAATTATGAATAGTTAACGTTCAAATTAAAACATAAATCATACAAACATAACCACCTCAGTTCATAATCATATTATACAACCTTTCTCGGGTCTTATGTGAGCCTGCGTACGCTCTAAAATTAAACCAGAATCGAATAAGGATCAAATTGATACATTTTCAAAATTTCAAAATGACGTTACGACATGAGGGGGTCCCTCATCGTGACGTGACATATTGACTTGCCTCGTTGTGACGATGGGGTTCCTCATCACGTCATGGCATGCAATCCAGGTCTCGCTGCGATGACCATCACTTGACGTCACGATGTGGACTCTATTTTTGATACAAATTAAGCCTTTTGGTTCCTATTCCAATCCAACCCATTACTTGCACACCTAGTGCATAAATGCCAACTTTCATGCATAAAAATCACATTGAATGCATCATAGCATGGATAAATATCCACATTTAGCCTACATTTAACTAATTCAAAAATTCAATCATTAAACTCAACGTTTCAATATCAAAGCATTCAATAATCCATTTGGCAATTATTAAACATCTATCTATTCCCAAGCATTTCCAAACATAATCAACCATAATATCATATAATCATATACCACTTCAATCCATTTTAACATCAATATCACATTATCATGTTGTTATTCAATTCTACATTTATTTAATCAATCGTCAAATTCATATTATACACAAGTTTCTTGATACCTCAGTTGCTCGTCTGAGTTAAATATATATACTCATGTCAGGTTACTCGTCTGGGCTAAACCTGTGTCCCAAGTAGACCTGTCCATGGGTTGGGCCGGGCCTGCCCTAAAAGTGGTAGGGTTTGGGTAAAAATATAGGCCCAAAAAATAGGCTTGAGCAAAAAATAAGGCCCATTTAGAAAACGGGATAGGATTCGGGTAAGGCTTTTTTCCCAAGCCCGGCTCGAATATGCAAAAAAAATTACTATTTTTTTTACTGTTTTCTTGTTTTTTTTAATTATTTTCTTGTTGTTTTTTTTTCACTATTTTGTTACCATTTCACAATTATGTTGCTACTATTTTGTTGTTAATATTTGGATATTGTATAACTTTTATTTTATTGTTAATTTTGTTACTATTTTAGAGGCATTTCACATTTGCTTGTTAAATTGCTCCTATCTTAGTGTTATTTAAGTATACATATTTTTTAAATTTATTTTCAATTTGTTGGAAAACATTTATTTTAATGTTTTTAGTATTTTTTATGTATTATATTTTTTAAAAAATATATAAAATATATGGGTGGGTCGGGACCGAGTTTTAGCATTTTTATCCGGGCTAGGCTTGGACAAAATTTTAGACTGATTTTTCGAGCCAGACTGAACCCAGGCTTAGAAAGCGGGCCTAGAATTTTTTTGGGCCCAACCCACATCTAGCTCGACCCATGGACACCTCTAGTCCCAAGTATCCTCAATACATCAATTGATCGTCCAAGCTGAAATTATATACATGTCAGGTTACCCGTCCGGACTAAACCTTTAAATTAACATCAAGTTGCTCATCTGAGCTAAAGTTGTATCCTAAGTATTCTCAATTCATCAATTGCTCGTCCAAGTTGAAAATATATAGAAGTCAGGTTACCCATCTGGGCTAAACTTTTGAACTAACATTAGGTTACTCGTCTGAGCTAAACCTGTGTCACAAATATCTTCGGTATACCAAATGCTCGTCTGAGCTGAACATATATTTGTGTCGGTTACCTGTCCGGGCTAAACCCTTAATGACATATCTGGTTGCTTGGCCAAGCTGAACGTATACATGTAAGGTTACCGATCCGAGCTAAACTTTTAAAACGGCATTAGGTTACCTGTCCGAGCTAAACCTGTGTCATATGTATCTTCGAGCCCGCAACAAATGTTGGATCTTAGTATTATCGATAACCAATTTGTATCCATGTGTACGAGACATTTAAAAAGTTTCATCAGGGTTATTTCAACATATAAGTTCATATTTATTTCTTTACGGTTTAGTTCAAATTTCACATTTTTTACCAAATTGTAAGCAATCCAAAGTTCAATCAAACATATATATATTCATAATTTTAAATACATAACAATTTAAACACAACACACCATATGAACTTACCTGGTTAAATCATCAAACAAGTTAATTGTAGGGACTATTCGGTAATTTTTCTTTTTCTTCGATTATCCTTGTTTTGGTTAAATTCCCGATCTAAATGATAACTCAATTAAATTTATTAATTCCAAAAAGTTTATAATGTTCTATTATATGCATGGAATAGTTCAATTTCATTATTCGAATGCCCATAAAATTTTTTATTTTATTCAATTTAGTCCCTAAAATTAGAATTGATATAACTTTCAAATTTGAGTTTCAATTTCAAAATCGATCTCAATTAAATCCTTCTACAACCCTCTAATATCAATAAATACAAAGATCTTATACCAATTTTGAAATTTATGCATTTTAGTCCGTATGATAAAAAACTAACAATTAAACTTTACAAACTAGTCTTTTTTCACTTCTAAGCTTAATATCTAACAATTTAGTACCAATTTCTTCAAGCATTCATCAATGAAAACTTTTGAAAAATTTAACAATTTTGCAAATTGATACATGGGCTAGCTAACTCAAGCTCCCACGACTTCAAAATCATAACAATTACAAGAAACAAATTAGAAATTGCTTACCAATCAAGAGACTAAAGTTTGAAAGCTTCAAACTTTTCTTCTTCTTCTTTTGTTTTGTGAAAATGAAAAGATGAACATAGAATGCCTATTTTTTTTCTTTTAATTTTACTTATATATTTTAATTAGGGCTAATTTTTTATAAATATGCTAACAAAACAAAAAAAAACAATTGAGAAAGTAGGCTAAAAATTTTAAAATTTACTGAGCTACGTTATTTTTGGAAAGAGAAAGGAAAACGCGTCCTACAGGACGGGTTTCCATTGATGTGATAATAAAAATGTACCCTGTAGGACACATTTTCCTCTCTCTCCTAAAAATGCGCCCTATAGAACGCCCTTTCACTTTGCTAAAAATTATTTTTTTCTTGCGGTTGAAAATTAGAAGTTTGTAAATTTAACTTTTGTCTGTGTTTGAGATAGACATTGTTATAATTTTAATGTATGTTTGAAATTACGTTGGTGCCGTGGAGCTGTTTGACTTACAAATTTCATCTGCCATGTGAGTATGGAGCCATCACCCGAGAAGTCAGATCGCGATGCAACTCAAGGTCCTAATTGGCGGTGATTATATGGTCTTGGGCTGAAGAGTGGAACTAGGGCTTTAAGTTTACAAAGTTTATGTTGTCAAAGGATGGAGCATAAATGGGCCCCTAGTTGACAATGGTTTTGGGCACGACAACAAGTTTTTCCTCATCAGAAGAGGATGCTTTATAAAACCCAAACAAAAGTACAAGGAAAAAATATGCAGTGGTGGTTCAGTATAATTAAGTAGTCTGTTTTATCCATCACCACCGAAACCGATGACCTCATTACTATAACCCGTGATAGAATTGGGGTGTAATAGGTTATACTAACAAGGTCACCGCCTTTGGTGGAGATGGACAACACGAATTACTTGATTATACTGGAAGGCCCCTACGTTTTCCTTCTTCACACTTCCATATGGGTTTTATAAAGCATGCTCATTTGACAAGTAGAAACTTATTGTCGTGCTCGCATAACCATCGTCAACTAGGGCCCTAATTATGCTCTATCCTTTGACAACATAACCTTTGTAAAATTGAAGCCTTAGTTACACTTCAACGCGAGATCGTATAATCATCGTCAACTTGGAGCTCGAGTTATAATGAGATCCTGACTTCTCAAGTGATGGCTCCATACTCATATGATAGGTGAAATTTGTAGGTTACGGAGCTCCACGACATCACCGTGAACTTAAACACAACTTAAAACTATGACTATCTCTCTCTTAAAATTAGAGAGAAATAAATCTTTAAACTCAGAACTTTCAACACGTAAGAAAAAGAAAAAAAAGACAATTTTTTTGAAACTGAGATGTTAGAGTAGGGGATAAGAATGCCCATTTATATAGGGGATAGGGCAGGGTAAAAAAGAATTTTTTAATTTATCCCGAGAATTTCGAGTTGCAATGTATGAAATTTATCCTAGAAATCTTGGGTTGCAAGAGGTCAGAGCCAGAAGCATTCAAATTGGCCTAGGTGTTGAAATGGCCAAAGAGAAAATGCGTCATGCAGGAAGTGTTTTCACTGTCATGTCAGGTGAAAATGCTTCTTATAGAGGGCGCTTTCTCTCTAGGCATTTCAACCCCCACCCAAATTGATTGCTTCTACCTTTGAACCCCTTGCAACCTAGGATTCCAGGAGATAAATTTCATATATTGTTGGCTTGCTGAAAAACATCGCCGCAGAGGAGCGCTTCTCCCCCCAAAATTTTAACTTTAATTGTATACCTTAAAAACCTATGATGCTCGGGCATTTGTTGTTGCTAGGATTGTTTGATGTGTCTCGGGGTACGAGCTTTATAAAATAAACTCAATACAATCCATTGAGTTTCCATACCTAACTTTCAAGCAGATTGTTTCCATAAGGATACTTTCCAGTAGGAGTTGTCGAGTTTGTCGTGAAAAACTTTAATTTCGTACCTATGATGTTGTCCAAGCAAAGGTAATTCATTAAATGATGTGTAGGTTTTTTAATTTGGGTGATGAGAACTATATTTTTTTTACATTTTCTTGGTTTTAAACATGTGGAACAGGCTATTTGGTTCAACATAAGTAGATGAGTTGGAGCTATTATCTATTACAACGGTCAAATTTGTGAGACCAAAATTGTGTCCATTTTTACATCAGCCCAATCTAAAGATCTGGCATTCAAACGGAGCATAACATTAAGAGGGCGTCAGACAATGATTAGGATAAGTATTTTGAGCCTTAACTGGAGATATCTTTCGTCATTGAACCCCGTTAGATATGTCATTTTTGAGATCATAGAGGACAATGAGCTGGAGACGGTGATCGAATCTTATTGCTCTAGTGGGAATGTTATACTGGAGTTATATACCAACTTCTTCGAAGAGGACGAAGGTGACCCAAGCTCGATTACACAGTGTCCGCCAAATTCCACGCCAAATCAAGAAGTAGAAAGTCTGACCACACGATTGTGTGGTGGATTCACATTATTGCTACAAAGCTCATACCAAGACACCCCATAATCATCATCAACAGTGAATCATTCATTAATTTCACCCATCGATTACAACTTTGGGGGACAGTCGGACGCATTTGGTCATCTGGCCTACGACACATCCACACGAAATTCTGTTAGTGCCTTTGATTTCAACTTCGACAAGCCAATGTTCAACACTAGTGATTTGACACAAATCGATGTGGCAATTTAGGCCTTTTTGACGCACTTAAGGAGCTTTTTCTCGAGCAAAATAGAGTTTTTAGAATAACTTTTTTTATTATTTTCATTATTATCATATTTTTGTGGTTAATAAGTGAAAATGTCTAGTTTTTGCTCACTTTGTGATCCAATTTGGCCAATCGTGTTATAGGGAATCTAACAAGTTGATTGAGTGTTGTAGGGAGTCAACGATGGCCCGAACGTGAAAAAAATATCACCTAGAAAGAGGGTATCATGATATCGAAGTATGAAAATCATGATACCTTTAACAATGTTAAAATGAAGAGAATAAAGGTCGTCTACATTGGCATCGCGATACGAAAACCCCTAAGGCTCCAAATTTTAATTCTGACATGGGTATTGCGATACCCAGTTCTGGAAATCGCGATATCCCATGATGTTGCAACATCTAGCCTTAGATGTTGCAGCATCCTGCGTGATGTACCAAAAAAATAATTGCAATGGTAGTTTTGCCCAACAGCCACACCAATCAAAATTAAACGTCTACGGGCATTTTGGTCCAAAAGTTAGGGTTGAAATCACCTATTTAAAGCCACTTTGGCTGAATAAAAATGAGGAGTTTTTCACTTTTTTTATCATCTTTTTCCTTATTTTTAGAGTAGATTTCGTAGTTATTAGTTAAGTTAGTTTTTTTCTTAGTTTTATTTACATGTTAAAGACTTTAAACTTTCTTGGAATCACTTTTTAATCTTTGCTTAATGTTATTTCAGTTTTCTTTAGTTGTAGTAATTAAAGATTCTACCTTTAATGTTTATTGCTTCTTGTATTGTTGTTAAAAATCTAATATTTTATCTTTATTTTCTTGCGTTTGATGCTTATGGATATCTTAGTTGTTTATTTTATATTTGTTAGCTTTAATATGGTAATAGGTGACTAAACCCTAAGAGGTTGGTTGACGGAGATGTGGATAAACTACAATCTTTGGACCAAGGAATAAATCATAACAAATTAGACTAAATTGAATAGAACTAATAACTTAGGTAGTGATGCCTTTAAGGGAATATTAAGATAAAGTGAGACTGGAAGGTAATCTTGTTATGCACCCGTTCATTAGTCCTGAATTAACTGGTGAGATTGGAAGATAAATCGGACCTAATTCGTCTAAGTTGGTCAAATTAAGATTGGAAGATAAAATGGAGTCACTTGGTAATTTATGCGATTTAAGTCCATTGTCCGAGATTCGATGAACCACATCGAAGTCAACCAACCCCCATTAGTTATTTTTTGGATAGTCCCTTAGAAATTAGTGTTAAAAATATTTGTTTATGCTTTGTCGTACTATAACAATTAGTGAGTAGCTAGCTAGACTCTCTTCTTACATGTATTTTTAATAGAAATCATTAAAGTGTCTACTCATTTAGGTTCGATCCTTGGAATACTCCAATGTTTTATTGTAACACTACAAATATTACATCTGACCTGTACGCTTGCAGTAAAATCGAGTTTTAAAAATAGTTTTATAAATTCAGTATTTTAATGCGCATGCGCACATCCGGTCAACTAGTAACACTCACACAAGTGCGCCATCAAGTTATTGGGGTAGGCCAAATAGAAGTTATTTTGGGATTGTCATCATTTATAAGAACAAATGATCTACTCCCGACAACCTTAACTGGCGAGGGCACATCCAAACCTAGACTAGTAACTGGGGTTGATAACAAAAAGAGACAAGAGGACAAAGAGAGGTTTTAAAAAATAATGACCTAATAGAAGAGGTCGATCTAGATGGTGCGAAAATTGTAATAATTTGAGAATTAGATCCCATTCCTATTGAACCAGTATATGGTGGATCTGATGGTGAAGCTTCGGACATTGCTCGATTGGATGACTCGGATTTCATTGCATATAAACCTACACCCCACATACGTACTCTCGATCTTACTGCTGAAGGTGGTTTAGAATTCCCAAACCTCCTTTATAGAAGACCAGGGCATGCGACTTCGTCAACAAATTTTGGCCATTTAGAGGTTGGGATAGAATTTGACTCCAAAGATATTTTTGTAGCTATAGTAAGCGGTATAACATACAGCTTGATGTCAACTTTACTATTACATACTCTTTATCCGAGAAATATGAGGAAAAATGTGCAATGCGTGGAATAGATGTTCATGGAAAATCATGGCATCTGTGAGGAAGAAGTCGACGTTCTGGATGATCGAGAAGTTTACCGCTCAACATACATGCGTTATAGTTGGTATCTATCATGGTTAACAACATGGAATTGTAGTTCTAACCTTTTTTTTTACTTTGTGTTACATATAGTGACCTAATTTATTATTTTTTAGGCATGTCGAATGATCATCCGACATTAGATTCGGACATGATATTTGACTTTATATTACCCATGGTCAAAGCGAGTCCTAAGATACCAGTCCTAGTTTTGATTGCACACATCCGTAGTGAGTTTGATTACACTATTTCCTACCACAAGGCATGTTTGGCAAAACAAAAGGCGTTAAAGAATATGCATAGTGAGTGGGAGAAGTCCTACAATAAATTGTGACAATGGTGTCAGGTACTAGAATGATACGTATAGGTTCCGTAATCGAGCTACAAACGGAGCCTGCGTATTATGATGATCACTTGGTCTTTAGAAAAAAAACTTTTCCATAGTTTTTGTTGGACTTTTAAGCAATGCATAACTACATTCTAGTACGGTAAGTCACTTGTCCAAATTGACGGCACATTCCTGTATGGAAGATAAGAGAATCAATTTTTGTTAGTTGTTGCACAAGATGGTAATTAAAATATTCTTGCCAATAGCTTTTGCAATAACTCTTGAAGAATCCAAAGATGATTGGGATTTCTTTTTAACTAACCTTAGAAGGTATGTGCCGCAACCCGATGTATGCATCATTTTCGACAGGGGCAACAAAATACATGCTGCATTTGATCGTCATTCAAACTTATAGGATAGTGCACACCATAAGTATTATTTACGTCATATAGGGTCCAACTACATGGGTCGATGCCATAAGGATGTAGAGCGACAACATGTCATTAACATGGGTATGTTGTGCATTGTATTTCTTTCTTATATAACAGTTTAACATATACATTTGGGTCACGTTTTTTGAATAGAATATTGATTGTCATGGATAGGGTATGAACTTGTCCAACATCGACTCCATGAAATGTTAGAGAGACTATAGACTATAAACTAACAAGGTACGGTATACCTCGATAGGATACTTAAGGAGCAGTGGACGGAATCATATGATAAAGGACTATGATATGGGCACATGAAAATAAACCTAGTGGAATGCATTAATTTCGTACTAAAAGGGACGTACCATTTGCTAGGAACATTGGTGGTTAAGAAAACGTATTTTCGATTAGCAACCTTATTTCCAAAGCAAGCTGAGATATACGCGAAACAGATAAAGGGTAATCGTATTTGGTGCGAGTCGGTGTTGAAAAATATTGGGGAAAATGTAAAAAGAGTGAATTCAATGTCCTCAATGTGTCACTCGCAATCAAATCTAATATTTCAGGTTACGGAGTCCCACAAACCCAACCAAGGAGTTGCCGGAGGAGCGTACTGCGTAGAACTTAGACAAATGACTCGTAACTGTGGGAGATTCCAAGCACTTCGTTTCTATGCGTACATGCAATTGTGGCATGTGCCTCGACATGTGTAGATTGCACGACCTATGTTAACAAAGTCTACAAACTTGAACGCACATATAATGTTTGGAAATTTGAATTTCCACCCGTCTCAGATGAAAACATGTGGCCTCCTACCTCGCACACTCCTTTCGAGTTGGTACCAAATAAGAACTTGTGGTGCAAGCCAAAAGGTCGGTCGAACTTAACTCGGATACAAGGTAATATGGATATTCAGGAGCGAAGAGACACACCGAGGTTTTGCAGTTACTGTAAGAACCCATGGCATATGAAGTCAACATGTCCATACCTCCCGGGAGCATCAAGGAGAATAGCTAATTAAAACACTTATTCATTGATACACACTAACTTATTCATTTATTCATTAATTTTTTCTTTAAATTGTAAGTTAATATTAATAATTGATGTAAGATATATTACAATACGCAAGCCAAAATTTTAATATTTTCTCGTACCTTGTCAGTAAATATTTGTTCTTTTTTTAAATATTGTAATTAACAAATGAACGGAGAACAACTTAAATGAAAATGTGTACAGGTTGATGAAAAAAATGATTCGAACTCACCATACGATATGGTACAAAGCAAACCAATTTAATAAATTTATTTTTGTAGATTGCGAATAAGTGTACATTTGGGATGTAAAACAAAATATACAATTTAGGAAATTTTTAAATAGCATAATCATCAGCGTCCTGAATGTGTGCCACGACCTGGTGGGCGTCAGACACGTCTAGGGTTCTATCGCACTATTTGGGTTGATGACTCCTCATCGACTTCATCTTCATATTTACATGCACGTCGAGGTTGATCGTTATCTTTATCTCTTTCCTCCATGATTGACTGTGTTTGGGTCCTAGCTGCCAATCATACATCCCCTTTGTATGAGTTGGCGATTGCGAGGATGACCCACCTCCGTAGAACAACGATTTTGGGGTGTTTGCGACAATATCGATGGATAACTATATAGTGTCGCATGGGTCGATTACGGATAAAAGGTGGAAATTGACAGTGATACCTGATGCCTGATGCGTTGGTGTTGCTGGCAACATCGGTGTGTAATATGGTAGGTGGGTAACGTTTGTGCGAAATATACCCCTAGAGAAGGTGTTGATGCAGGGAATGGTTGTGTGTGTTGTGGTGATTGTGTAAAATAAACTGCATTAGCACAAAAAATATATGAACCATATTGATCGGGAGATTGCACGGCAATCGGGTCCTCGTGTGGAGCTGGAGTAGATGTTGATCCCTCTGCGACATCTTCTCCCGACCTAGGATTGATGAGCCCTCACTTGACCTCCTATGACAACGTTGCCTACTCATTTCTGAAGCCGACGGTAGATAGAGCTTGTTGTTATGCCTAAACCAATCCATGTAATCCGAATATGTCGTCAACTTTGGTGTGAAAAATGGTTCACGCATTGGCAAGTGATCGTACCTATCCTGCCAAATTTCGATATACTTATTGTGGAATATTGGGTAATCTTTCTCGATTCTGCCCTGCAAGTCGATATTGTGCAAGGTATCAAGCTTTTGGGGTGGCGGCGAAATATGTTGCGTACACCTGAACCGTCGCATCACTTGGTCAGATTCGTGTATCTCGACCATTGAAAAAACGATCAATGGCACTTTGATGTGCCAGATGTTGCGATTGGTCAAAAATTCAGTTGGGATGCATTCTTGAATCCTTGGATCCGCATATGGAATCCATATAAACTGCAGTACGAATTTACAAATTTTAGCACGTGCCTAATATTTAATTTCAAATGTTAGAATAAAAATCGATAACTTTGAAATTCATAAACTAGCCTCCTCTTCAGTTTGTTGATCTAAAGCTAGTAGGATATCCTCGAAGTCGGTCAGTTTACCGTTGTGTCTCGCGGGGTTGTTCCACCTATTCAAATAATATGTTATTTCAAAATTACAACGATGAAAAATTAAAGCGATAATGATGTTATCAACTGAATTTTACCATATTATGAGTGACAATTCATAAGGGAGGTCCACTTGGGGGCCGACGTAAAAATGGTAGTTGATACCATACCCATGATTGAAGAAGGAGCATCTGTCGATTTTAACTTTTTTTGGTTTCTTGCTCGACACATTTCTTGGTACAATGTTGCCAGCACCGCTGATCCCCAACTAAATTGTCTCTCTTCTTTCATGTCGGTTAGTATTTATAGCCACCTTAAATGTACCAGATTTTGAGATTTATATGGCATTAGCAGAGCCTTATTCAACCTCAAGATAAATGTGCTTGCGAATTGTTCTTTTTCAAAGTCACTCGCGGAAGCCTCGATAGTTTTAAAGTTGTCCTCCGACCATCTCATCTCGATCCGACTGCCCTTAAACTTGTTCGACACTTTTCCTAGTAATTGCTCCCATGTTACACTCAAATCGGCACTAATCATTAACTTCATAATGACTTCCTCATCAACCAGTAGACCGAGTTATAAACTAACGTCCTCGAATGTAATTGTACACTCACCGTAGGGAAGATGAAATGTGTGTGTCTCCAGTCTCCATCTTAAAAACCAAATCACAAATAAGTGGGGAATCCAATTTAGTCTCCCTGAGCATGCGAGCCGTGTATACAAATCTTGTATCTTGTAAGTGTCCATAAATGACATCCGATGCACCTTCACTTAAATGTTTATGTATGTCTCTAAAATCTGATTTTCGGGTTGAGTATATAAATATAAAAAATTAATAATGTTAACAACATAATAATTAACTATTTAAAATTAAATAATTTAATAATAATGTTAACAACATAATAATTAACTAATTAAAATTTAATAATTTAATAATATTTTCCTACCATTTGTAATTGAATGCCGGAGATGTGCTTATTATCCAAATGAATAAGCTAATTTGCCATCTTACAAATTATAAAGAATAAAATAAAATCAAAGGATTCAGAAAACAATTAAAAAAAAGAATTTAGAGTTTAGAATAAAAAATCGAGAATTAATAATTGAGAATAGAAATTTAAGAATTGAGAATTAAGTTGAAAAGAATGAAGTTTGGAGGGGTTTATATAGGAAATAATACGGTTGTTGGTATCCTATAGTTGTAGGAATTATGACCGTTGGGGGAATTATGACCGTTGGCTAGAAAGCGCATCCTATAGAGCTTTAATTAGTTTCTCTAAAAACGACGTAGATCAATAAATTTCAAAATTTTTAACCTAATTTCTCAATTTTTTTTTATTTTCAGCATATTCAAATAAATCAACCTTTAATTAGTTTATCATTAATTAAGCTTAATTAACAAATTTGGTGGGTGACAGTTGTGTTTGACATATATAGAAGGGTCTAATTGCTCAATTGGTCCTTCAGCTAATTAAAAATTTATAATAATTAATTTTTATTATTTTTATAGTTTAGTTTTTATAGTTTAATTAACCATCCAATTGACAAAATTAAAGGACCAAATTTTAATATATTTTTGTACTGACTTCGTAAATATTAAATATTAATATTTACAGACTCGAACATCGAAAATGTGGTTTCTAAACTACCGTTTTTGACATCACTGAAAGTCAGGTTATTACATATTGATAGTTGAATTCAATTGGTATTAAAATCGAAAGCTGGTACGTTGGATGTATGACTTCTGTATAACATAACTTCACTCACAATAATGAAATTCATAACCCAATAAAAAGAAAATAATGTCCTTTCATTGGCATTAATGATAGATAATAAATGGTAAATGATGTCTTTTCATTGGTATTAGATGATAGATAAAAAAGTAACGTGACTACATATAATTTGTTGTAAGATGAATTATTTAATTATTATTTGTTAGTAATTGATTATTCATAAGGAAAGATGTAAAGATTATCGTGATATAAAATATAATTATATAGAGAGAACAATTCATATATATCTTATGAGGGTAATACATATGACAAAGTTATTGGACGAGAACTCAATAAAGTAGTTTTCGTATTGATATATAATTATATTGCATGCGCAAATAATTATATTTATATGTATTTATTTAAATATATATAATTGAATAAAAATTAAAATTTTAGGTTGATATTTATCCCAAAGTAAGAGAAGATGGTAGTAATTTTGTGGGGGAATTTAGAGATGGGAAGAAAGTGAAAAATTGAAGCCTTAAAAATCTGGGAAGTCCAATTCAAAGGCAGACAGAAGTGGGGATGAGACAGAAATTGAATTTGTGTTTTATTTAAAAGGGCAGCTTTCTTCTTCCTAATTAACCCACACTCATAAATGAAATGAAATTAAACTGTTTAGTTGTTTTCTTAGATTAGATGAAGAGCCACAACATGCTCTTCCTCTTGCGCTTTCAATATCCATGTCCATCTCCTTCTCCGTTTGCATTTGGGTGCACCCGACCTAAACCATATCGTTCCCCACAGCTCTCCTTCTCCACTCCGCGCCGCCCTCGCCGTTCCCGCTCTTCCCGCTCCCCTTGGAACCACAGCCACAACAGCCATAGCCTTAGCCTTAAACGGACCATCGATTTCGAGTCCTCCGCCGATAACCCCAATCTCAAATTGCTCCTCCACTTTGACCCAATCTCACCCCTCTCTTCCTTCGACCGCTTCGTCTCTTTCTCCTCTGATGCTTTCCAAGACCTCCTACATTCGGTTCATATCGATACCCAGACTCGCACCTTTCGGTTCTCCTGCCGCAAGTCCACCCTTCAGTTCCTTGCTGGTTTCCTCGTTTGCGGCTTCCTCGTTGCTTTTGCTTTCAGGGTTTGTTTCAGGCTCGGTTTGGCCTTTAAGGCTCGGTTTTCGCCTAAACAGAAGGTTATTGTCCGGAGGGATCGGAGTCTCGGTGGCAAAGAGGTCATTGTTGGGACAACCAGAGACCACCATCACCCCCGTACTAATTCCCGTGCTTTAGACAATCCCTTATCCTTATCCGCCACGCCTCCAAATCTTGCCAATAAGACCCATTATCCACGTCTCCATGTTCGTCACGAGTTGCCCAAATGGTGGCCTCAACAGCTGCCTCAGCGTAACACTGCTTCCATCTTTGATTCCGAGTATTACCAGACGAAGGCCAATAGATTAATCAAAGGTTCATTCTTTGTTACTAATACTATTAGCTAATTTTATATGATGCTTGGTTGAAATCCAATAGTGTTACTGAACTTTGTTCCCCATGGATTGTAGGTAAACATTGCTCATTTTTTCGTTTCAATATTCACTTCTTGTTATACACTTAAATACTCATGCTTGGCATCTTTGAGCGTAACTTATCAACTTTATTTCCAGCAATCATCGACAATAGATTGGGTGGAAAAGACTTTTCCGAGGAGGATATAATTCAAGTCAGTACCTTTTTAACCTATTTATTTGCTTGCTTCCCGCTTTCCTATATGCACGCAAACATATAAATGGTGATTTTGTTTATGATCATTATAGGCGCTTACTTTGTTTTACCCTGTATCTGGTGACAATTTCTTTCTTATGAATTAGAATGGGAGATATTAATGTTGTTCTTTCGAGCTTGGATAAAATTCCCAAAGTGCTTTCTAATGGATTTAATGGTCTAGTGCAATTTCACTTCCTTTGCTGGATTAGCTGATTCTTGAACAATGTTGCTGTCCTTTCTTTTTGCCTGTATGTGTGAGCAGTTGCGTCAAATATGCAGGGCATCCGGTGTGCGTGTCTCCATTGACACAACAAACACACGGGATTCATTATATCGTGCAGCGGTTGAGTTGGTTTTAAACGTTTGCTGCAGGTATGGACTTTTTTATGTTGTTTCGATGCATGATACTTTGTCTTGTAACTTAATGTTTTGCTTGACTTAGTTATTTTTGTCCTACTACTGTTTTGGTTAACCAGTAACATGCTTAGAGATTATGCAGGGCATCAATCAACTCTACAAATGTTCAGATTGATGGTGAAGATGCTCGAGAATTCCTTGCTGGGCTAGCTGAAAATATTGGACTTGACAATATCCGTGCTTCTAGAATGGTATCTGCTGGTGTTGCTGCAAGAACACGTTTTTGTTTTCTGCAGGCTTGGGTAATATTTCACACCCTTGTTCTTAAACGTGCTGGCATTTGCACATGTAGATTATTTTCGCTCCTACTTTCATTGGAATTTTCTTGAGATAAGATATACCCGGTTAATCTCATGAACAGAGAAGGGAAAAAAAAAAAGCACTAGCGACCTTGTTGAAATATTTTGGTTAGCACAGGCAGCAGTATAGATTGTTGTATTTAGAGTCCTGTTCTGTTTTCCAGAAGACTGTTTTGCATATTCTATCATCTAAGCTCCCAGCACTAGGCCCTTAAGTTGTGGTATCACTGTATCAGTTATCTTAATTTTTTTTTTATTAGTGTTATTACTGCTCAATATGGGGTTCCTACCTCTTTCTCTCTCTCTATCGTGTTTATATAACTTTACAGAAGCAGTATTGTGGGTATCTTTGATCATTTTCATAGTGCCATTTGGTTGCAGGCTTTTGAAATGCAAAGTAAACACACAGAAGCAGTATCGGAACTGTCAAAGATATGTCTCATACACGGCATCTTTCCTCCTGGAAAGTCATCTGTATGTCTCTGTTTTTTTCTCCAAAAGTTGATAACTGCTAGTTTTTCGTTTTGTTTGCATTTAAGTTATGAAAAATGTTTATGGTGTACTTCCCTGAAGTGGCATTTTGTGGGACATTTTCTTTTCTTGAAGATTGCTGCTAACTCTAATGTCTAGTCTAATATTTAGGCATACAAATTAGTACATGAAACTAAAGTAGATTTCACTTCAGTTTCAGTTCAAATGAAATCATTTATTAGGTTTATAAATTTGTTTCCATCTTGGACAGCCTGAGATGGAGATGGTTGCAAGAGGATTGGAGAAAATTTTGAAGGTGGAACAAAGGGAATTATTGATGGCTACGGTGGTAGGGTATTGTAATTGTAGTGAAGAAATTCGTACAAGTGCGGCTGAGGCTCTGGGTTTGGTATGTTAAACACATATTTCTCTTCTATTATGTTTGCCAGACCCCACAAAATTGTATTCTTTCTTTTTGCTTCAAAATTAATATGGAAATCCCATTAATAATAATGATCTCATCAACGTCAATTATTTGTTTTGGTTTGATTATAATTTTAATTTATTCACTTTTATTTTTATAATATAAAAACAAATAATTTATATAAATTATTAAGAACTCTTAAAAATTAGGCTTAACTCACAAATTTGTACTTAAATTATACCCTTAACTAATTTTACTTTTTTTCCAAGTGTACTTCATTAGTTAAATTATTCTTAACTCATAAATTCGTACCTAAACTATGCATTTTTTTTTTCATTTTGATACTTAAATATTTTTTGGTTTCATGTGGTATTTAACCTATTATTTTGGTACCCATTTTACACAAAAATGATATATCTATTAAAAAAATTTTAGCCAATAATAATTTGTCATGTGATATAAACTTAAAAAATATTTTTTAATTCTTTTATTTTTTTTTACATTATTTCTTTCTTTCTTTTTTTTTTTTTCATTTTCCATTTTTTTTCTAACGTATGGCATTATTGGCAATGTTCGAAATTTGACTCTTGAAGTTGAGATGTTAGCTATTAATTTTGTTGATTAGGACTAGACCAAGATAGAAATTAAATTGATGGGCTCACAAATTGATATGAATCGATTGAATAAAATAAAACAAAACAATTGAACAGATTTTTTCTATTTTTTATTTTATTTTATTTATAAGTTTTTAATAATATTTAATTAAATTAGAATAACTGATCAAATTAAGAATCAGTGATTTAACCAATTTAAGCATTAAATCTGTTCTAAAGAAAAAAAAAATGTTTCCTTTTATCTTTTTTGCTACATGCCAAATTTTTATTGGTTATATTTTTTAAAAAGTATGCTTAATAATTGAACTAACGGAAAAAAATAAGTTAGGTATTATTTGTAATAAAAAAATTTATTTAGATAAATGGAAAAAAATGTATAGTTTAGGTACTAATTTATGGATTAAATTAACAAAAAAAATTAAATAGCAACAGGAAAAAAACATGTATAATTTTAAATACAAATTTATAAGTTAAGCATGAAAATTATTTTTAAAAAAATTTCAAAATCGATTAATTTGAACTGCTAAAATTCAGTTAGGTTTAGTTTCAATTCGGTATTTAAAATCAGAAAATTTCAGGGTAACCCTAAATTTGATTTAGGGTAGTACTAAGTCTCACCTCAAATCAATCCCCCAAGCTTCAAATTAATTATTCAATTAATTAATTCATAGTTCCAATTAAACTGATTGCAAGGCCAGGCTGCCCAATGGGCCAACACCGCCACAGGCTCAGGCAAGGCAACTTAATTCTAATATTACTATATACTAATACTAGTATTATAATAATGCCATTAGATGGCCGGGCCATGGTGGGCTTCCGTAGAAGAAAGAACTACAAACAACTTGTGGGCTGAACAACACCCGAAATAGTCCCAGCAGCATGTTTGCATGACGCTTCAGCTACCTCATTCTTGTACGTAAGTTTCACCTCTTCCAATCGTATCCCACTGCATGGATGTTTAGCACTGCAATCGAATTTCACTGCAACTTGTGTCGCCGATGTTCCATGTATGTCCTGGTATCTTACATTACTTACCTTAACTCCCGATACCTGTCCAAAATTCGCCAAAAAGCCATTCACATCTTTTGCCCCTATTGGATATAGACAATAATACCAAATGCTCCAAATTAACGTTTGACGTACCTGATCAGGACAATTTTTGTTGCCAGGGCAGTAGTTTTGGTCAATCACAATGGGGTTTTCCACATTCTTCATAACGATATGTTGGAATACAATATTCCGTGCAAAACCACTGCTGGGTCTTGCCCATGACTTTATCCTCACCCCATTTTGGGTACCCATGAATTTGGCTGTTTTCACCGTCACATTCTGCACTCCTGCTTCATTTTGGTCCTTCCCCAAGCTCCCAATGCTGCATAATATTATGTCAATATATATATGTACATGCATAATTTCTGATGGTGATTGTGGCGGTGGTGGTGGTGGTGATTGGTTTTACCTGATACCGTGACCGGGGCCACATGTTATCTTCTCGATCCAGAGATTAGTTGCACCGGGGCCAATCGAGATGCAATCGTCACCGGTTTGAATATTGGAGTTGAGGATGGTGACGCCACTCGATAGTTGTACGTGAATACCGTCGGTGTTGGGGCTGTT
Organism: Gossypium hirsutum; assembly: GCF_007990345.1. Lineage (NCBI taxonomy): Eukaryota > Viridiplantae > Streptophyta > Magnoliopsida > Malvales > Malvaceae > Gossypium > Gossypium hirsutum. The sequence continues at coordinate 49,468,319 of NC_053440.1, forward strand.
ACCGGAAGCAATGACGGTCACTCCTTGCATTTTCACATTGTGGCAGCCGTTGATTACGATGTGGAACATCTGGCTGTTTAGTGATGTTAATCTGTCGACGACCACGTTCTTGGAATTGCTGAAGCTTAATGTCTGCATTCACATGTAACCAAAAAGAAAATAATTAAAATAATGTTCCCTACTTGAAGCTATATTGTTTATATTAAAGAAAGAGTGACTAGGAAAGCTTAAACGCTAGTTTATTAATTAACCAATCCGAAGAAGGTCTGCAAAAGTAACGCCTATATATATTTTTTATGGTCAAATTTTGGTTTTGTTTCTTCTAACAGGTTCGAAATTATAATTTAGTCCCTGTACTTTTTATCTTACTTTTATAATCGCATTAATTAGTCCTGATGCAAATACTATTATGGTTAAAATTCTGACGTGAATTCCTTTTAGTATCCCTTCAGAAAATATTATCAAATGAGTTAACTGAAATGTAAAATTAAAGTATGGACTAAAATTCGAATTTAACCACAGTAGAGGGATCAAAACCAGAATTTGGCCTATTTTTTATTGAAACTAGTTAAAAAGCCTTTTCCCTTTCACAAGTCTGAATGGTACTCCATTCAAAAGTACTTACCGTGGCACCACTGGGGCAAGCCTTGCCGGAATTCTTACAAGCCCACAAGCCAGTGCCCTTGGCATCAAGTTTTCCTCCATAAATGGAAACACCATCAACATACTGAAAGGAAATCCAGTTGTCGGCCTTTCCAATGATCCGATAATCCACGGGAGCCACGAGGGTGCCGTCGATTCTAAACGAGATAGCGTTGTTGTTGCATTTGCCAGGAAAGTTGACACTCCGCAGCAAAAACCTCCCTTTCGGTACGTAGATGGTGGCAGGGTTGGTGGAGGCACAAGCCCGGGTCCATGCAGATAGAAAGGCATTGGTGGAGTCGGTAGTGCCGTCGGGTTTGGCACCGAAACTCAAGACGTTGAGATTGAGCAGTGCAGCTAAGGATGAGTTAAAGGAGAGGAAGAGAATCAGTGGGAGGAAAAGAGGTGGAAGAGTGGCCATCGTGGACGGAGGAAGGAAGGAAGGTGATGGAGTGGTGGTGGGAGTTGAAACGGTTTGAGAGGAGAGTACGAGACCCGAGGGTATTTATATATGTCTGCTTCTCCTTATAAATTTAATTAATAGGTAGAATTAATAGTAAGCAAGCTGCGCCGGAATGTATTTAACAGTTTTTTAAAAAATCTATCACAAGTTTAGATTTTTTTTTTTAAAATTTAGAATTTAATTTCTTTATTTTCCTGATTTCAAATTTTAGGTTAAATTGTTAACTTTGTTTAAATTATCTTATTAAATTTAAGTTCATTACAAAATTATTTTTTAGTTACATTGCTATCAAGTATTTTTTTATTTCAAAATCTCGCACCAATCAATTTAACAAAAATAATAATAATAACACCATTAATAATTAAACCTGAATTTTAAAATTTAAAAAGAAGAGGAAATAAAATTCCTAAAATAAAAAAGGACAAGACCTAAAATTTAAATTTGTCAATAGTGTAGGGACCTAGCATATTTTATCTTTTTTATAGGATTGGGATGGGTTGATAGGGTTTGAACCCATGTCAAACTAGTGTCTAACATAATTGGTTTGATTGAACCAACTAGGCTATCAGTTCAGAGAAAGACAGTAAATTAGTTGACCCAAAAATCAATATAGACTGGTTGAACCGAATTAAAAACGGCTTAAATTAGATTTTTTTAATATTTTTATTTTTATAAATATTTTAATAATATATTTAATTATATCGGGTGGACCAATCTGATTCTAAAAACATTGGTATCTAAAAAAAAAAGTAACCACAATTCTATACAAATCAATACAAAACAATCTTTAGTTTTAATTATTTATTTTCTAAATTGTGTATTTTTAGTTTTGAATATTTTTTTCATTAATTTCCTTAATTAAATAAAGGGTGATATGGTTGTACACGTTGATTTTTTGTATGCAGTGTACCAATATTACACATATTTTCTCTTCTGTTTTGCCTTTTTTAGATGTTTAAAAGAAATTATTCAATTGTACAAAAATATCAAAATGTATATACCACATTATCATATATTTTAAAAATAAACAATATTATTGATTGAGTTTTAGTTCGATTGACATTGACATTATTATCAATATGAGAGGACGTGAATTTGAGTGCGTTAAAATGCCTTATCCTCCTATTTAAGGGTGGGAGAGGAACTACGAGTAATTTTATTTTTGTAGGTATTGTAAGAACCTATAATGGCTAAAGGGTATAATATCTTTTTAGTCCCTTTGAAACTTAATTATTTCATTTAATCCATTTTAACCCTTTACTTATAAAAAATTATATTATATTTTGGCTCTCTTTAAACTAATAACTCAGTTTCAACAAATTTACATAATCCCTTCAAAATTTAAAATAAAGAAAATAAATCCAAAAAAAAAAATATACATAAACCAAATATAAAAAATTAACCTGTTGTGGGCGACCAACCCATTAGTGTCTTATTATAGGGCTGTGCCCTCCTTTATTATCCAGTAAAAAGTTAATTATTCGTAACTTAGGAATGCTAAATTAGTTGAGCTCTAATGCCAACCTTTCCGTAGTATGATATGAATGCATGACTTTAAATTAGGCTTTTAACTAAATACATATTCCCCACCACTTAAAAAAAAAAAAGAATATTTGACTTTAAAGAGATCCTAACCCATACTTTTATATGAAACATTATCAGTTGACTGATAAATTCTTAGTACAAAGCAAGAAAAAAGAACATAGTATTTAGGACATGAAAAAATAAGATAGGTCTTTTTCCAGCTTATAATATGAAATTTTGACTTCAAACAAATATAATTTCTTACTTAAAGTGTGGATGTCATTATATTATAGATTTATTTGGAGTAATAATAAAAACTTATCTAACTTTTTAATCACACGAAATCAAACCCTGTTATATTAATCCCCTCATTACTATTATATTGATTTAAATATATCTAGAATTAATAAAGTAGATTACATTAGCTAAGTAATTTGTATAAATTGACAAGGATCAAATGGGTATTTACACCAATTTATTATTCGAGTTATTTGAATTGAGAAATTCAACTCGACTCAAACCCGAATAACTCGATTTAATTAACTCAAAATTTGAAGAATTGAATCTTAATTTGTTTTGCTCCCCCTTACCCCATGTTCCTGCATTTCTATGTACATGATATGATTTTGCTTTTGATTCTAACTTTTTTTCCCTAACGAACATACCCAAATTAAAAGGTTTAATTATTCACTCAATTCCTACATTTTCTGGGCTTTGGAAATTTAGCTCATTTATTTTTTGAAAATGGAGCATTTGTTGTTGAGAAGAAACATTACTGTATAATTATTTAATTTTATAATTTGTAGCAGTGGTGGAAGGGCTACGTGCATGGGGAGCGTGAAAAAAGCACGGAGACAAATTCGGCACTTTTTAAGTTAATTAAATTAATTATCTCTCACATTTTGTTCTCAACATCAATTTCGCCATGATTCAATGAACCATATGGATATATATAAGAATAAATCTTAAAATTATACATGAATGTGCAATTATATGCATGAAACTCTAATTGTGATTCAAATGTATACTCGAAATTTTAATATTGATCTAATCATACACATTGATTTTTATATTGAATAAATATAATTATTTATGTATGTAATATATAAACATAAAATGATATTATATTAATAATTGAGTTAATAAGTTACAAGAATTGGATCAAATCAAATGTCCATGTATAGTTTTGATATTTATCCCGATATACATACGACACTTACTAATTTGAATATCTAGATTTTAGATTATAGAATATTTTTAGTTTAGATTTATTTTTATGAATGATGTTGGATGTATCCATTTTGTACACTATAATGATTGATTCAGTCGTACTTATCATGTTATCCCATTAATTAACAGGCTGAGGAAAAGTCATCGTTTGTGAAATATGAAAGGAATTATATTGCATGTTTGGTCAGTCTCAATTAATATAAATTATTCAACGAGAACATGCATGCATGCATGCATTCATTATCTAATTAGTTGATCAATAAATAGTTTATCAACAAAGGAAAGTTCATGCATTTTTTGATTAACGTACAGCTAGGGTATTATATATATATATAAATGTTGATGAGTTAAGAAAGAATAATTAATAATAAGCCTGAAATTAGTCAAGGTAGTGATCCGCTGATCATTCATGTGGTACGCCGCATGCATTGCAGTTTCCCATGTTCAAATCATTTGTGATGTTCTTAATTAGAAAGCCTTGTTTTCTTAAAAAATAAAATAAAAATAGAAACCCTTGTTTTAATATTATCAGATTATTTGTCTTATTTATAATCTAATTTCTAAAATTAGAAAAATAACATCTCTAGGAGTAGCGGTATCATGTTTTAAAGTGGTTTCTTTTATAAGATTTTATGGAAATTATTAAAATATATAAATATCTAAAATTTGTGGTTTGTTAAAAAAATCTTCAAGTTACTATATTAGTTAGATTATATCACATTAAATTATGTGGGTGAACAAAAATTTAAGATAAAATATATTTATTCATTGAAACGGTAATTAAAGTTAACAAGTTGAAGATAATATTGTTTTAATTATGAGGTATGGTGTGATGTTTGGTCACTTCACTTATTAACTGTGTGATTGTGAATTCAATCCCTGCTTTTGAGGATGAAGTACATTTCATGGCTAGTCATTTATCTCTTCGGAGAGCACTTGCGATGAGGGGATTAATCGCTGCTACCAATGATGGATACCCTGGTTATGACAAACAAAAATAACGTTTTAGATTCAAACTAGTTTGGATACTCATTCGATGCATGGGCTGATTATATGTATCAATCAAAATAATATTTAATCATTTTTTCATTTTTATAATGATGTTTTAAATAGATATTGGTTTTAATTTTTTAAATCAAAATGTTTATATAAATAATATATAAAATGCTTAAATTTTATTCAAATATAATTATTTGTCTAATGTTTTAAACACATTATATATATATCTTTTAAAATTTAAATTAGCTTTTTTAAAAAGAACATTTTATTGAAAAAAATTATAAATATAAATAGTTTAAAATAATTTGAAAATATCATGCTAATAGTTTTAAATTTTTATACATTTTTAATTAAAAAATTGTAGTGTGTTTTTAATATATTTTAATCATTTTAAACATTTAAGTAAAATTTCTAATAATTTTAAAATAAAAATAGTATTAAAAATAAAATAAATAAAATAATGGAGTGGGGGCAAGTTAATTACGAAAATGAGGTGTTCATTATAGTGTACATTGGTGGCACCAACCCACTTTTTCTCCAATCATCGCACAATCATGACGTTTAAAAAAAAAATATTGATGTTGCCACTATGTCAGGCGAAACCAGTATGTATTTCCAAACATACTCGTGAAAATATAGATATATACAGTGGGAGAAAAAACAAAAAAATATATTTTTTATTGGTGTTACCGATGTGCTAATCGGTGCCACTTGATTTTTTTTAAATAAGGGCAGTAAAATAAAGCTGAAACAAAAAAAAATTATTGGTGTCATTAGTGTGTCAGGTGACATAGCTTGAATATTAAAAAAATAATTGGTTGTTAGAAAAAAAACTGAAGTGAAAAAGAAAAAGTAGTTGAAATCATATGGCGACGCTGACATGTCAGGCGACATTGGTTTGAAAACTCGGGTCTCACGACATTGTCACACGACATTGCTCCCCTATAAAAACCTTTATCCTCGAGCCAAAATATTGTTTCCATCTATTTAAAAGGGGAAAAAAGAGAGAGAAACTTGTGTTTAGCAAAAAGGGATATAACAGGAAAAAAAGAGAAATTTTTATTTAGCAATATAGGAGAGAAAAAAAATTGGTTTAATAAACCAGGAAAGAAAAAAAGAGCTCTTAAAAAAATTGAAGATCAATATATTTTATTTATTTATTTTGAACTTCAAAAATCAAGTTCGAGTTTATAAGGTTAGTTTGTAACTGTTTTTATGTTATTTTATTTTAGATTGATAATTAGTAATATGAGATAGAAATTATATTGTTTGATAAAAAGCATTTTTGTTGCTATAAAATGGTATGAATTGTTTTAGTAGGAACTAATTTTTTTAAAAAATTTTATTTTACAGATTTAGTATCAAAGATGAATAACCAATTTTTCGTATATGTTCATTTTGATAGGGTATTTTTACAAACAACAGTTGGTTGTATGTTTGCATATTGCCATCAAATAGGAATGAGGTTTAACAACAATGTCAAAGTCGAAGATATGAAACAAAAGATTATTGCGAAAATTGTTTGATGTTGTGGGGGGAGGATGGATGTCTAGGTTATTCTACAAATTTCTAGTTTTGTCAAATTTCGTGCAAATATAGGGAGATTGAACTTGTAGATAATGATGATGTGGAGACTATGATCGCACTTTATTACTCACCCGAGAATGTTGAACCAATTGAGTTGTTTGTTGAGTTAGCAGATGTTGAGTCGGTTCAAAATGTCACTCCGTTAAATCAACAATATGGAGTTCAAGACTCATATACGGAGGTACCAAGAGTGTCTATTGATAGGAGATTGTCTGTACATGAGTTTGACTTTGATCTGAATATTGGGTAGGTAGAACGGTGCGATTATGGAGTGACATCAACATAGGTCGGGAATTCACACAATGCTCCGACTATGTAAAAAAAATTCTAATTTGGGTTCCCCTTCACAGGTACATCCATTGGTGATTAGTATCGATGTAGATGGTGAATAAAGACCTGACACTAATGGTGGTTTTGATCATCAAGGTGAAGATTTTAGTAACCTTGATCTCAATGAGGTCTCAAATGATATCAACAATGAAGGCGGTGCTGATAATGTATACGCCCTTTCGCTCGAGAACTCAAATCACGACATTGTAATACACAATGACCTTGGGGCCCACATGTTGAGCATAAATTCTAATGCTACACATGCATCTAAGTTCTCTAAATACCCTAATATAATACCTTCTAATAGGTTGGCAGCAGATTCCAAATCAAAAGAGTTGTTCGTAGGTCAACAATGAGCAAACAATGAAGAATGAGTATTTACCATCAAGAAGTATAGTATGAATGTTACATCCGGAAATGTTAAAGGTTTGGTATAACGGAGATTACAAGTATTTAATTAGAAAATTTTCTGTTTAAGTGGATCCTAGTGTAATTATGAGAATCGTGCAGTCTGATTGGTAAATAATTAGAAATTAGGTTTAGTCACGTTACATTAGAACTAGGGGTTTTCTTTTAGGGGAAACATTATGATTAAGGGTATTAATAGTACTGGCATACTTGGGATGAAGGGAAGCAGTGGTTGAAAGATTATATAATGGGAGGATTTTTTTTATTTTGGAATTCATTTTCTTTCTTTCATCTTCTTCTCTGGTTCATTTTATAAGAAAGGAAATTAAGAAGCGATTTGCATAAAGGGAATAATTTAGAGTGTTAGTATAAATAATTGAGAACTTAGAAATCTGATAATCTTTCTAACTCTTACGTACCTTTCAATTTAAGAAAAAAGAATGAAAGTATGAGGATTCAGCATAATTTATTTTGAATTGTGATGATTTAAGTCGTAGCTAACATTTATAACTCCTCTGCATGAATATGAATTAGGTTTTCTTACCTACGTACATCTTCGTTTTGATATTTACAAGGCTGATATGTTTATCTAACCAAAAAAGAAGCAGTTCAAGTGATAAAGAGAAGGCTAAGCAGGTGTAAGTTGTGTCAACACCGGGTATTTTGTTGGTGAGTTTCTAAACTCGAACTCTTTGTGGTTGTTTTTATATATATAAGTTTTGTGTTACTATGTTGTGTTTGACTTCATGTTCTGCTGATTGTGAGTTGAATTATTATGGGTTTTTTGTTGTACGGGTGAAGTAAGCAAAGTGATGATTTATAGATGCATGTTTAATTGTATGTTTTAGTTTGTTGTTTTGTTAAACTTTCACTAGTAAAATAATTACTGAAGAAGTTATCATTGAAATGATCTGCTAGATTATATGTTTGGCATGATCTAAATATGAATGATATGCGGAGTACGGAGGGATGTTTTGGCGGATAAAAGATAAAGAAATGTCACGTTGTGCACTCTGTGCCATGTGATATTTGGATTTACGGAGGTTCAGGCAGATTGTATAGAGAATATATATGCATGGTATTCGGCTTTGAGGAGGTTCGGTTGGACTATACGGAGATATATACGCACAAGTATATGAAAACCTTGGAAGGGTTCTATATAAGTAAAAGACCTTACGAAGTCTAGGGCTTTAAGCCTCATGTGTTTAAGCAAGTATATGGTCATGGCATATGTAAGTTATGAAAGCCCGTCGAACTTGTTCTTTAAGTTTTATGTCAAATTTATATGTGAGATTTCGCCATACAAAGTCCACGAAAAAGTTTGCATATATGAATTCGCTATGATCATGAAGTTCTTTTATGAATTTGCTATGTTCATAAAGTTTCTTCTATGAATCCGTCTGTTTGAATCTGTTTTATCCATGAAGTTTCTTCTATGAATTTTCATGTATGAGTTTGCCATATCTATGAATCATCTTCAATAAATCTGCATGTATGAGTCTGCCATATCCATGAATCTTCTTCTTTTGCATGTATGAATCTGCATATAAGAGTTTGCATCTAGCAATCCGCATGAAAGAGTCCGCAATATTGTATGCAGTCAGTTATACTGATGAGCGTTGGGCGCAATTTATTTACTTCAGATTTTTTTGATAAGGCATTAGGTGCCAAATTGGTGTGTTGGTTGGATCTATGTATCCGTTCGAGTCCGTGTTAGGTTAATAGGGAAATAATATTATACATATATGTTGCGAATTGGTTGAATGATGATTGGAATTGATTATATGCTACTAAGTTGATTTACAAGCACTTATATATGACATTAAATGTCGAGGTATGTAAAAGATTACATAAAATGAATAACGAGTCAGAAAGTCAATTCAATAAGGTTTGGGATGAATCATTTCACTTGGTAATGAAAGGTTGCATGATTATTTGTTATAAGTAGGTATTTATGTAATTCATTAAGCATTGAAATTTTGGTATGCAATTGACTATGTCATGTGTTAATTTGTTTTGAATTATAGAAATACCACTGAACTTTATCGCTTAGCATATGATTTTTCTTTTCATGCGCAGGTTAGGTACAAATCGAAATCTTGAGCATCGACTTTAGCATTCAGTCAAAATCCCGGACTTAACAATGTTTGTAAACCTCTTTTGTTAATAAATGGCATGTACCTAGCAAAGTCATTTTGGTGTTTTGTTATATTTAATGATGTTGAATTTTAATGTTTGGCATTAGATTTAATCATATAAATGCAAAGTTAGTATGTGAATTTATTGTATGGTTTTGTAAAGTATAAAATATGCCTTTGTAAACGGTATTTGAGGATAGCATGTATGTATATATATTTTGAATGAAATGTGTTAGATAGATAGCTTATTGGTTTTAAGGCATAGGCATATTGATGAATCATGTATTAATATGCTTGAATTGATATTTGAAGGATATGTAAATTGTCTGCCTATGAGATGAATGTGTATAGAGAATGTTTGGAAAGAAATTGTAGATTGATTTTCAATAGGAATTGCAAAAACAGTATGTAACATTGCAACGTTGTACAAACGTTGTCGCAACGAGAAATGACTTATAATGTTATAATGAGACGAGAAACCTCGTCGTTTCGACAAGGCCAACACAATAAGCGACATCACGGCGTTAAGTGGTTTGACGCCGTAACGTAACAAAATATTTGGTGACATCACAACGTGAAAAGGATGACATCATGATGTCAACCCTATATTTTGAATTCTTTATAATTAGGTCATATTTCTACCTCTATTAGCTTTATGACTTTCATAAATTCGTGTAAGACCCAGAAATGATTGTAATTCGTATTAAATACATGTTTTAGTTTAATTTAATTATCTAATAGTATAATTTTAATTGTAAATGATCGTTGTTTCTTCGACAACTAATTTGACATCCTTAGCTCAAACCCGACGATCAGATCGGGTATGAGGTGTTACAAAAGGTTTTACTAATGCAATTAGTTCAGGTTTAAATCCCATTATATGCATGTTTTTATTGGTTTTTTAAATAAATAACTAAAGTACCATTGGATAATATAACTCATTTTAACTACGAAAGGACATGTCTGTAATTTTCCTGTAACCTCCCCAATTCGACCTAGATGTTAGGCCTGAATTCGGAAGACTACATTAGCCACCGAAATGGCCTACTAAGCTACCGAAGTTTATAAAATAGTAATTTTAAAACATTTGTTTATTTTAGAAGAAAACTTAGCCTACTTTCAGAAAAAAAACTCATGAATTAACAAAAACCCGATTAAATTTAACAGTGATTACCTTTGAAAACTCAACTAATTTCTAATTTGTTTATTACTCACAATTTAATTATAACCTAGCAGCGAAAAATAATATCTATTTATATTTTAATAAAAATCAAAGTTTGTGCATAATTAATTAATATCCATATTTCAATATCCTAAAATCAAATTAAATTTTGTGCATGCTATAAAAACTCAAATCCTATGTTCCATACCACAATTCAAAAATAAAACAATTCAGTCTCTGAATAACAAAATATCTAAAAATGAATCTGGCATGATATATAAAAAAACAAATCTGAGTCGAGACCCTTCGAATGTCGTGTCGCCTCCTAACCTAGTGGGTTATCTGTAGAGATGGAAATAAAAAGGGAGTGAGCTATGAAGCTCAATGTGAGTTCAATCCCAAGAAAATCGATGCCACCGATTGATAAAACATTCTAAATAACAACACATAGAATGATCACAAACAATTATCAACTCAGAGCATCGGTTTTAGGAATCAACCCTCAATGTAATATCTTAGAGTTCACAATTTATGTATGCACGTGTCTGTGAATGACAATGCAATTGCAGTATATCAAAGAAAGATCCTACCCAACTCTGCTACACACCACAATAGGAGTTTCCCTGAACTCCAGCAACCTTTACACCTGGTTGTGGTTTAACCACCAATGATTTGCAGATAAACTACCAATGGCTATGAGCACACAACAAAATTTGTAGATGAGAACAACCACTAGGTTGTGGATACACAACAAAATATCGTAGATAAAATCTGTTGCTGATTGTGGATGCACGACATGTTTGCAGGTAAAAGCTGTCAATGGGTTGTGAATGCACAATATATTTGCAGTTAAAGGAAAAATATTGCCAATGGTTGTGGGTGCTCAGTAAGTTTGCAGATAGACAGTCGATAGCTATGGTTTGGACAACAAATTTGTAGATAAATTGTCAATGCTTCCTCCGTACATCTCGTCCCACCCCATTCAATGCAATATGGCATGCTTTTAACAGACCAATACGGTAACAATTAATATGCTTATAACATATCAAATATGCTTATAACGAATCAATGTGGTAACAATTAATATGTTTGTAAAAAATCAATACAAGAGCAAAAGACACGCTCATAATGTGTGCGGTTTAACGATATCATACAACATGCTACACATACACTCAATAATACAGATGAATTAGGCATATATTATTCACATATCATGCATATATAATAATTCAGTCATTTAGATCATGCATTCGAATACTCATATTATCAAGGGTTTAATTTAAATAAGTAAAACTCTAAAAATAATTCGGGGACTATTTTGGGACTAAACTGAAGAAATCATAAAATTCTAGGCAAAATTGTAAAACAGAAGTCACACGACCATGTGGCCAGGTCGTGTGAGGTGTTATAGGTCATGTGGAAGGGTTACACTATTGTGTAACAAACTGTAGCCATGTGGAAATTGCAAAAATTAACCTGCAGGGAAGACACAGTCGTGTGGAAGGTTCTTAGCCGTGTGGTTCACAAACTAGCCTAAGGTTTCTAGTATACATAGTTGTGTGGTCCATATGCCCATGTGGCAGACCGTGTGGCCCTAATCCTAGACATGGTTTGCCCTAATTCACTTGGTAAAGAACACACACCTTTCACTAGGAGCCTGATCGACGTTCCTTACGATCAAATTTGATCCGATGCACTTAAAACAAGTTCTTAAAATAATATTTATACAAGATTTAATGCTTTATTTCAAGATTTATCAAGATCAATGGAAGTTATGACAAGAATTGTAAAAGATTGATTCAATTGAATGGATATTTTAGTTTTATATAGAAGTATTACAAAAATTCGAGATCTAATCTTTGAAACGAGATGTACTTATTGTTTCTTGGAAAAGATCGGGATTTTATTGACAATAATTCTAAAATAAATGGAAAGAACGATCAAATAGAGGATGTTTTAATCCGGGAAAGCAAAATACTCAGCAGCAAAAACTAAATACCTAGGGTTGGGAACCCTAGGGGACTGCATGGTAATTTACTCTTGCTACTAAAAGTAAAAGGAAATGGAGGAGGATTTGGGCAACTCAAATTTGGGTATGCAAGGGGAAACAAGCATGTTAACCATTAGACTTTTAGTTTTTGCTCCTAATAATATTTATTTTAGTGTAGTTTTTATCCTATGTTACTGAAAATAAAAGAAAAAGAAATGACAAAGGAATGACTTGAACCTAAAGTCTCTAAAGAGTGCACTAACTACTTAATCATCAAGCCTAATTCATTTCTTAGTTAATTACTTCAATTAACCCCTTATATTTTGGGGTGTGACATTTCCTAACCTAATAGTAAGTATAGATATACAAATGATGAAAATAATAAAGTGTGTATAATAAAATTAAAATGTACAAATACATTAAAATAAAGCTTTAGTAAGTTTAAGGTGTTATTAATATAATTGATTCAAGTTCAAATTCTATTTTATGTACATTTTTATTGGTTTTTAAATAAAAAGATTAAAGTACGCACGAATAATATAATTTATTTTAATTACTAAAAAGCATCTCTGTAATTTTCCTAACTCAGTCACTTTTAATTGGATCACCAACTCAGCCAAGAATTTAAATAATAATATAGATATAATACAAAATATTTACTAATTAAAGATAAATTTAACTTCTTAAAAATAATTAGCAATAATATTAAAAATATATTTAAATATTCTCAATCTCGATCTTATTGTCACCATCTTTGATATGATCTTTCGATCAATCTATTATCCTTATTATAATTTTCGGTGGTTCTTGTTTATCAACTTATTTAAGATCTTCAAACTTTGTTGAAGTATGATTAAGCATCACAACTTAGAACTTTGATTCCTTAATAGTTAAAGTTTTTAAAAAATAAATTAAATAAAAATTGCATTTAAAAAAAATCATGAAATTAACCTATCAATGAATAAACTATTTCTTTTATCTCTTTTTTTGTCTTGGAGTCATTTTTATTTGAATATGGCTCAATATTTCTTTTCTATCGAGATACTTCTAACATATTAATGTTAACAATAAACTTAATAAATAATACTATAAATTAATTTTTTATTATTATTTTTAGATGTTATTTGAAAGCGTTGAATGTTAATGTGTCTATTCATAATGCTAAACTTAATTTTAATTGATATATAATTTAAAATAATAAATATATTTTATCACTAAAAAATAATAAATCATTAATTAATAATTAATAATTAATTTTCATAAGAGTCCTTTTAAGTGCTATAAGTGTTGCTATTTGAATTTATTATTTTATTTAAAAATTATTATTAAATATCAATTTAATAATATAATAAATATAATAATTGTCTATAGAAAAGTTTCTCTCGAACTTGTGATTTTATATATATTAACTTTTTATATCATGTGTTGCATATAAATATACATATTTAATTATTTTTAATAAACATATTTTTATTTACATAATTAATGAATGTAATCATTATTAAAAGATAACATATAAAACAATCCAAAATATTGTATCTGTATAATTTTTTAAAAATTAACATGTTGGATATTCATAGTTTCTACTCTTCAATATTTATTAATTTGATCTCTGAAAAATCAATGTAAATAAATTATAAATTATAAATATTTATTATGCTATGATACACAATGCTATAAATTATGAGTAAGGTTAGAAGGCTAGTAAAAAACATATTAATTATTAAATTTCATGTCAAAACGTTATTATTTAATTAAATTTAAGCAATTATCCATAAAGAAATCATAATTAAATTAATTTTTTTAAATAATTAAATTAAAAAAAATTCAAATTTCTAAAATCATATAAAATTATATTATATTATGACAAATTAAAACATTGGACTTTCTAAAAAAAAAATACTAATAATATTATGAAAAAATTTAATCCTTTTAGTCATCATCTTCTTCTTCAATCTATCATTTTCGTCATTTGTTAATTCAACAATGATTTTTATTTGTTAATTTGTTTAATTTCAATTGCGGTTATTTACATTTTGGCTTTTGTTCCTTCATTCAATGTCATCAAATAATAAAAGTTTTATAAAATATCAAAAATAAAATAAAATAAAATAAAATAATAAAAATCGAATATATCAAATAATAATGAAATTTTATTTCATTTTTTTGTGATGAAAAAACCTTATCAAATAATACTAAATCACGAATGAAAATGTATTGCTAATGCACCTACTATTAGTATTAAATGTTGTTTTTAATTTTTATAAAACTATAACACTGATAATGAAAATTAACTAATAAGATGATTAAAATTATTTTATATTTTATAGAGAAGAACTTGATTAAAAAATTATAATTATTGTTTTATATTAATAATCATTTATCATATTTATTTGAGAAATAAATGTGAAAGTAGAAAACTGCATGCAGAATTAAAGTACTTTCATTATTATCATACAGTAATTAATAATATATGTAATATTTATGTATAATTTATTTAAGGGTTTTTATTATTTTTATTTTATTCATTTAGATTAATGACTCCATAGTTAATTAATATTACTTTTTTTAATATTATAAAATAATTAGTAATATATTAACAAATTATCATTCTAATGTATATTTATTAGCGTAAACTACAAAAATAGTCACTTTTGTTTGCCTCAGATTACATTTTAGTCACTTATGTTTGAAATGTTACGTTTTAGTCACTTATATTATTATTTTGTTACGAAGTGATCACTCTTCCGTTAAGTTTCGTTATCTCCCTAACAGTAATCCTACGTGACAGTCCAACTAGATTTTAAGTGCCAACTTGGATTTCCTAATGGGATGAGAATAGATTTTTAATTAAATAAATTTAATTAATTAAAAAATTTAAACCCTAAATCTTAGTTAAAAAACCGTTCATCTCCCCCCTTTTTTAGTTTTCTTTTTAGTTGACTAAGAAAGCTATTATCATCAGAATTTTTTATTCACGTACAAAAACAAAAGAGGATTCAATGGAGGGTCCATGTATGTCTTCTTCACCGATAAATTTATGTTCTAAGACTTAAAATCAAGTGGTTGTCGACAAATAAGAAGATGATAATCGTTTTTGTTCCTAATCATTGTATTTTCCAATTCTTCAAGTTCTTGAATAATTGGTTTCTCAATCCAATTTTTTCTGATCTGAATCGGCTTGTTTGTTCATAAACCCTTTGTGGGTATCCATTTTCTGCTACTTAATACGCTTCTTTTAGTTGTTAATATTGACTATTTTAAGTTGAAATTTTGTGGGAACTCATATTTTTCCGAGTAATCATACAGTTAACCCTGCAAATGAATATTCATATCCTTAGTAAAATTCAAAAATTATACTCGCGCGAAACTCAAGGCTGGCCATGGATCCTATCATTCAAGCTAAACATCTCAGCATGATCTGATTTGCAAGGCCCCATTATACTATCTGCTGTTATATCCAAATAACAAGAATTATGTCATGTATCTTTTTATTTTTCAGTCTTCAAGCAAAGTGATCAGAATACCATTTGAAATTTGTTGAACTAGAGATTTATCGATAACTAATACCATAGCTTAACTTCATTGTGACAACTTACAACCAATGATTGCCAATAGTATACCTGATTATCCATGCAGGCTCGGAGGCAATGTTTGCTAATCTTGGTCACACTACACCAAAACAGGCTTTTAGCGGCGCTTTTTTAGGGCTATAGCGGCGTTTTTTAGCGCCGCAAAGAACGCCGCTAATGACTGCGTCGGTAACTTTAGCGGCGCTTTTTACAATAAACGCCGCTATAGACAATGGTCTTTAGCGGCGCTTATAAATAAACGCTGCTATAGACCATGGTCTTTAGCGGCGCTTTTGCAGAAAATGCCGCTATAGACCTACATCTTTAGCTGCGCTTCTGCATCAAACGCCGCTATAGACCATGGTCTTTAGCGGCGCTTTTGCATCAAACGCCGTTATAGACCGTTATCTTTCGCGGTGCTTTTGCATCAAATGCCGCTATAGACCGTGGTCTTTCGCGGCGCTTAACCTTAAAACGCCGCTATAGACCTGGTTCTTTAGCAGCGCTTTTCCATAAAACGCCACGATAGACCTGGTTCTTTAGCGGCACTTTTCCATAAAACGCCGCTATAGACCTTATTCTTTTAGCGGCGCTTAAAAAAACGCCGCTATAGCTCATGGTTTTTAGAGGCACTTTTATAAAAACGCCACTAATTTTGGCAGATTTGAATATATTTTTATTTTTTTAGCCCCCCTCCTGTAAAAACAAATCAGAAGAAACCAAATCTAACCAACCAAATCTAACCAAATCTATATAATATTTAAAATAAATGTCAATAAATAAAATAAAATTCGTATTATTCTGACAAAAATTGTAAAAGTTAAAATGATAATACCAAAGTCAAAATTGAAGTATATTTAAACGATAGTCTAAAACGACGGCGGTTGCGACTGCTGAAACATCTTCATCATATTCTGAAGCTGCTGCTGGAGTTCATCGAACTTTTTAAGCTGTTCTGCTTCCCTCGCTGCAGCCTCTACTTCCCTCGTTACAGCCACTGCTTCTCTCGCTGCCGCATCTTCTTTAAGCTACTGCTGGAGTTGTTCATACTTTTATTGAACCTTAGCTTCTCTTACCGTTGCCTCTGCTTCTCTCGCTGCCGCATCTGCCTTAAGTTGTAGCTGGAGTTCTTCATATCTTTTTTGAACCTCAGCTTCTCTCGATGTTGCCTCCGCTTTAAGTTATGTAATTTGCTCACTCGTTGCCGCTTGCATCTGAGATATCTAGTCTCTTAACCTCTGAACTTCAGCTTGAGCCTGACTCCCTGAATGCATGTATTGTTGCGAGCTGGATCCAAAATATTGGGATGGGTTAACAAAAGATCCTTGAAATCGAACCCGACCATACCTTTCAGGACCCAAAACTTCAGTGATAATCCGGTTATCAATGTCGTCAATATGAACAGAACTATCACTGGAAGCAATCGCTTCGTACTCCGCCTTTTTATCCTTCAGTTTTTCCTAAAAAATAAATCACATAGTTAAGAACGCAACATATATTAACAAAAAAAATGCAACATAACTTAACAATATTTTCATTACAAGAAATGAAATAAACCATTAGAAAATAAACAGTATAAATAATTAAAACAAGTCAAATTGTATTAAGCAAACGTACCATAATTTCTGCAGCTTCAGGAGTCATAGGGTTTCCATCTTTCTTCCTATGTGTAATGTCAAAAAGTTGAAGGCGTCTAATTTTTGACCCGACAACACTTCTTACAATACAATAGTAAAAATATTATTTGATAGAAAGTAACAAATATCTGCCAGTATTAAAAAATTCAAAATACCTCGGCCTGAGCTACACACGCAAAACTTCTCGACCCAGCTGTGTGCGTGAATTTTTGTTTCTGCCTACTACTTGTTCTAACTCGTTCACGATCCTACGTTATGAAATTATTAGTACGTTAATTAGTAAATACTATAAACCAAAATAATTACAAGATTTTTGTAGTAACACATACCTCTCCTTTCTTCGAAGTCCAAAATCTAACGACCTCTTCCCACTGGTACCTCAGCATTCCCGGCGGGACATTTTGTAATCTCTCGTCCAGTGTTGTTTTTGTCTTAAAATAGTCTTTCTTTAAATTGCTCTTATGGTCTCTCCATCTTTTTCCCAATTCCTTCTTTACATAAGCATCGGAGACCTCTAGAGCAAATCTCCCCTACAAAAAACACAACTTAAGAAAGTAAATGTAAACGAAACTTAAACCCAAGTATTATAAATGATATACACATTTTGTTACCTTAATGTTATCGAGAGCTTGGTTCTTGTTACTCTCGGGCACTTTATGCCATGACTCGAAGTTAATTGGCAACATATTTGCATTCCGTGCTAGAATGCCTATGTATCCTGCTAAAAGGCGAGCTTCTGATCCAACAGGCTGACCAAAGCTATTACTGGATACTTGGACACGCTCGATTGGATCTAGATCGTATAAATCCCTCAGTAGCGTACGTCCGCGAACTCTCCGCGTCCCACCAGTTTTAGTTGGAAAATAAAAGTATTGTAATATAAGAAATTAATAAAATAAAATAAATAATAAGTCAACACACATGTAAATTAAATTTTAAATTACTTTGAGCTTCTATAGGTTCCTCAGGTGTAACCGGAACATTCGAAGATCCAATAGCAGTCTGTTGTTCAGTGCTGTTTGTATCCACCGAGTCTGGAGCACCTTGAACAATGCGGTGCGCTTGCACAGGTCTTCCAGGCATTTTATCTGAAATACAAATAAATTAGTTAAAAACTTAATATACAATTACAATAATAATATGTTCGTCCATATAATTAAATAATCGTGAAAGCTTACTATATTATAATCCATAAATATCTTCGTTCGTATCCTGGCGGACCCATTGACTGTGTGTACTAGTACTAGGGATGTTTTCGTTTAAGTTTTGTTCTGGAAATGGCAAAGTTTGTGTTCTTTCGTCAATGCCATCTCTACTTCCACTGCCCATGTCAAACAAGTCCCTAAGGATGTTACGGAGTACAACGTACCAACCCTCATCAATTGGATCTTTTGAGTAAAAAACTTGTTTGACTTGAGAAGAAAATACGTACGACTCATCAATCAATTGTTGTCCTGTATGAATCAATCGAGTGAAGTTCACCATTGTGAAACCAAATTGATCTTGCTTAATTCCACGACCAGTATTAACATCGGCCCAATCACCTCGAAATAAGACAACTTTTCATTTTCCGTAGTAATCCAACTCAATTATATCAATAAGAAGTCTGAAATATTCTACATTTCCCTCGACAGGATTGTTGTCCCTAGCACTAGCATAACTAGTAATTGAGGAATTAACAACTATTCCACAATTTTGCGTTCTCCTCAATCTCTCGCGATGTTTTGTATGAAATCTGAATCCGTTTATGAGGAACGCACTATATCTTTTAACCACCCGATTTGGACCTTGGGAAAGCCATTTAACTTCGTCGGTCACGTTTTTCCCACTCCAAACCTATTGTATGAAAAGTTAACTAAGTTGATAAAAATTTTATGAGAAAAGATTATAATTTTATGTCGATGAATACTAGTACAATTGCATACCGTTTGGGTTAACCATTCATGGAAAGATTCTGTGAACAACTTATTGATATCTCGAAGTTGTGTTCTTCGGGAGCGCGAACGAGATCTCAGTATTTGTTTGTACTCACTATGTAAAAAATATGTTCCTCTTGTTAGAAGATAAACAATTTAAAGGTGATGAATATTTATCAAATTTCTAGAACTTACTTGCGTAGAGGTTCCATTGATTCGTGGTGAAACAGAACATACCGATGTGCTTGTACCCACGAAAAATCATCTAATTCTGCAATTTCCACTTTACCGATTGGTTCTCCAAAACTTTGGAACAAATAAGTATCGGCCAAGTTATGATCCGTGAGTCCAGCATTTCTATTTGGTCTGCTCAACCTTGTTTCGACATCATCCAAATATCGCGAACAGAAGGTCATACATTCCTCTGCTAAGTAGGCTTCAGCAATCGATCCTTATGGATAACGCTTGTTGCGGCAGTAAGACTTTAATTTGGATAGGAACCTAAACACGATATGCAACATTATGAAAAGTTGTACTTAAAGGCATATAGGGTTTAGGGAAGGAGAGTTTTTAAAATAAATTAACACCTTTCTATGGGATACATCCATCGGTAGAAAACGGGTCCGCAAAGAATTGCTTCTCCCGGGAGATGGATTATCAAGTGAACCATAATAGTGAAGAAGGAAGGTGGAAAGATTTTCTCCATGTTGCATAAAGTCAATGCGGCTCTATCCTGTACCTTCTGAAGTTTTTGAACATCCAAAACTTTGCCACAAATGGCTTTCATTATATTAGATAGTTCAATTATACAAGACGCCACCTTCTTCGACATACAACATCGTAGAGCAACTGGCAGTAAATCTTACATCAAGATGTGATAGTCATGTGATTTTAGCGAATACAGTCTTCGATCTTTAACACCAACACATCGAGATATATTTGATGCATATGTATCTGGAACCTTTATATCCTTCAACACCATACAGAACACTTCTTTCTCTGTCCTCGACATCGAAAAAATTGAAGGCGGCAACCGATATTTCCCATTAGGAAGTGGATTAGGATGAAGATCAGGTCGAATTCTCATTTGAACTAAATCAAGTCGACTCTGAAGATTGTCTTTTGATTTTCCATCTACATTCAAAATTGTACCCACAATGTTCTCGCAGACATTTTTCTCAATGTGCATAACATCAAGATTGTGTCGTAAAAGCTGATGCCCCCAATAAGGCAACTCAAAAAATATACTTCTTTTTTTCCACAAGTCCGCCTCATTGGGATCATCCTCTTCATCGGAGTCATCATCAGCTTCATCATTTGATCTTCTATTTATTTGCGTGTTTGTCGGGTGGTTCATCTTTCCATAACTGAAATTTATATCTTTCAACATGAACAAGATATCAGATCCACTTGTCTGCGAAGGAGCTTCTCTGAACTCTTCGGTACCATTAAATACTGAACTCTGAAATCTAAATCTATGATTTTCCGATAACCACCGTCGATGCCCCATGTAAGAGAACTTTTTCCCATTGTATAACCATTGCGAACATGTTTGTCCAGCACAACAAGGACACGCATAACGACCCTTTGTACTCCAACTGGATAAATTGGCATAAGCGGGGAAGTCATTAATGGTCCACATCAAAGCTGCACGTAATTTAAAGTTCTCCTTTCTCAGCACATCGTATGTCTCGACACCAGCCCATAATTGTTTTAACTCTTCAATAAGTGGCTGTAAATAAAGTCGATATCATTTTCGGGCCCTTTCTCCCAGGGATAATCATAGATAAGATAAGAGAAGATTGCTTCATGCAAATCCACGGATGCAGATTGTAAGGAACAAGCACTACTGGCCAAGTACTGTACGCAGTCCTCATGATCTTGTAAGGATTAAATCCATCTGATGCTAGGCCAAGCCTCACACTCCTAGGATCGTTTACAAAGGTTGGAAATTTATTGTCGAATGATTTCCAAGCTAAAGAATCTGCCGGATGCCTTAATAATCCATCATCGGTTTGTCCATCATGGTGCCACGTCATTGACTCCGCTGTCTTCGACGACATGAAAAGCCTTTGAAGCCTTGGTATCAGCGGAAAATACCGCAAAATCTTGACCAACTTCGTTCTTGGTTGTGCATCATTTTCGTCGTCGTTCCCATCTTCTGTGTTTCTATTTATCCAACGGGATTCGCCGCATACATGACAGCACTGTTGGTTTCTTCGATCGCCCCAATACAACATGCAGTCATTCTGGCAACTATGGATTTTGTTGTACCCAAGACCTAAGTCTTTTATCATTTTCTTCATATCTTTGCATGACTGAGGGATTTTTGCAAACGGAAACATTTCTTTCAAAAACTCTAGCAGCATTATCAAAGAGTTTCCGGTCCACCCTCCCAAACATTTTAACTGGAAAAGGCGAACGCAGAAAGCCATTTTGGAGAATTTTGACCCCTCATATAGTTCTTCGTTCATGTCATTAAGTAACGTGTAGAACTTCGCCGCTTCTCCATTCGGCTCTTCAGGAGGTACACTTGTTCCCAGTTCGGTAAAAGTACTTGCACCAACATTACAATCAGCAGATGGCACAAAGTCGACTGGGAGCGAATGCAAACCATGACTGTGCATATTAAATGCATCCCGCAACATACCTTCCATGTCATCCCCTCCAACGGACTGATGGTAAGATCTACCAGGATAAGAAACATCCATTGTTGACGAGGAAGTACTAGGCGGGCATTCTCCATGGAAAAATCATTTTTTATAACCCCGAACAAACCCATCAACAATTAAATGCTCGTATACAACTTCACGATAATGCCAGTTTATGTTGACACACTTGTTACAGGGGCAAAGAATCATGTTCTCTTGGCTTGAATATTGAAATGCAAAATTCAGAAAAGTTTGTACTCCATTTCGATATTTGTTGCTTACCCTTGATAAATTCATCCAAGACCGGTCCATTTCTTAATTCTTGGAAGTCTGATTTTCAGCAGATATTACAAGGGTAAGTTTTTCACTTATAAGTATTATTTCACTATGTAAGTTAAGATATGATATATATTTATGTATTATGTCGTATTATGTAAGTTATATAACCCGTTAACAGTACCTTAAATGGTATATGTTAATATTAGGCATGCTCTACACAACTAGACTAAACAACACTCAATAAAAATAAATACAAGATATTTATTTTCCTTGGTAGTTATTGCGGAGAACATGGGTTTTTATTTGTTTTTTCTTAACAATATTTAAGAAAATCATTATTTTTAGATTTGTATCTAATTAGACCTCAATTTAAATAAAAAAAATATTTTTTTGAAATTTTAATTTTCAAACCCTACCTTACATTATAGCAAAAATGCTAGAAATAATGTCCATTGCATTTATCTTTCTTCACCGGAATCTTTTTCTAGCATCGGTAGAGGTTAGCGACTAAATAAGAATCTTCTTATTATTTTGATTAAAAGTAATAAACTAATTAGAACATACGAATATGACAAAATGCATAATAAATTTTTGCTAAATATTTTATGTTTAATTTGGTTGGGATTTATTGATTATAAAATGTTACCAAAATATTTAATCTACGTGACTAAAATTGTTTTGTTTTGATTAAAATAATGTAATTTTAAAATTGTTAATACAATTAAAATTTAAAAATGTTAATACAATTAAAATTATCTATTAAATTTACGTTCATTGCAATGCTTCTTTTTTTGTTACATGATTATCATATCGATATTTTTTTAAAAAATTTAAATGTTACTTAAACAAATTTAACACAAATTTTAGTGGTGTTAACAATTGGAGTTAAATTTTTAAATTTTAAAAATAGAGAAATTAAATTCTTAAAAATAAAAGGCTTATATGTAAAGAAAACCATTAAGAAAATGCAAAAAATTGATTAACCCTTATATTAAATTTGCACTCAATTAAACTTTCCAATTAACGGTTTCTGTCACTAACTATATTGATAGTTAAAATAAATCAATGTACCAATTAGATGATATGTGGTGGTTTCTGTTTAATCTAATATTTTTCTTATAAAAGTATTAGAAAAATCAGAAAATTATAAAAGTAAAAATATTAATATTAAAAATGACACAAACTTTAAAAAATTATAAAAACTTATAAATATTATAAAAATCTAATAAATTATAAAATTAACAAACCTTAATTAAAATTAACAAAGAAAGCAACTAGAATGAAACATGTGGCAAAGCAACATACAAGAGCAAGTAAATGTTAGCTAGCAGGTCTATTATTTAATTCAGAAACGTCCCCTTCTAAGTCGAGCCCATGCCATGATGCAGCATTTAATCACACAACACAATAAACATCACTTAAGTTTCTTAGCAATATGATGGTAAAAATATATTAGCACAGAACACACGTCAATGCTTTCAACTTAATCTTGTATTAGCACAGAAGGAATCAGAAAGAAATTGTACCTAAATCCCTCACCTGCTAAACGATGCAGAAAACAGAAAAGGAAGCAATGAAATGGAATTGAATGAAACCCTAAACACAAACCCTATAAAATCAGTTCCTAACCAATGAAACCATTCAGAAAATAAATAAACATTCGAAGCATTACATTACCTTCAAAACGATGAACAAAAATTGAAGAGGAAGACCGAAA
This sequence comes from Gossypium hirsutum, assembly GCF_007990345.1. Classification (NCBI taxonomy): domain Eukaryota; kingdom Viridiplantae; phylum Streptophyta; class Magnoliopsida; order Malvales; family Malvaceae; genus Gossypium; species Gossypium hirsutum. Next base: position 49,492,564 of record NC_053440.1, read on the forward strand.
ACCCTATAAACAGAGTATATTTTTTTAATGTCAGTTTCTCAGTACAATAACAGGGAAGGAAAAATAAAATTAACAAATTGGGGAAAACCCAATGTATACGGAGGCAAAATGGGGAAAGCGAACCTTGAACAATTATTCCCCCGACCACCAATTCCGACGATGCTCCTCGACGTTCTCCGTCAACTGTCTGTGTCTACGGAATGTACTAACCTGATTTTATCAGTTTTGCAAGAAATTGAAACAGCAAAACAAGTAAATTTGAAAGAGAAACATAATTGATTTTCAGAAATGGGAGAAAGCAAAACATTAAATGGAGTTAGGGATTTCAGAACTTAGGGATTTTAGAAGAGGAAAAATGAAATTGGCGCTGGGAGGGGGGTATACCCCGAAATCTGATCTCTCACTAAACGACGCCGTTTCAATTAAATATATTTGCGGCGTTTTTCATAAAAACGCCACTAATAATTCAGTTGTTATAATATTTTTTTCTTTTTAACAATAATTATATTTTTAATAAGTTTCTTACTTAATACTTTTTTTAATTGACAAAATTTATAAAAAAAATTTAATTTATACAGTATGATTAATTTAAACATTAACAACATTAAAATTTATAAATATTAATCCCAATACAATATTCTACAAAACTTTCATTTGCGGCGTTTTTACAAAAAACGCCCCTAATACCAATAAACAGTATAAAAACGAAGTCGTTTCAGTTACACATTTGCGGCGTTTTTGCAATAAACGCCACAAATCTTGTTCTATAGCGGCATTTCTGTATAAGCGCCGCTATGTTTCAATTTATTTTATTGTCTTTATTTATAAGTTTAATGATTTTTAATAGATTTTTTTTGATAATTGTTATGACATTATTTAAATTGATACATTAATATGCATTTATAAAATTATTTCAATTTTATGCAGTACTATATATATAATATATAACATATATATATGCATAGATATATATCGTGGCATATATTATATATATAACCCTGTCACTTATATCCTATATACTAGTGACATAATAAGAAGTAAAAAGCAGAAAGAATTTTAATTTTTTTTTGGTTTGTACCCTAAAACTCGAAGCTATTAATCCCTATAACCCGTAACATTAAAATTAAAGGCTAAACCCTAGCTAACTCGTATTCTTCATGCAAATTCGAACGCAAAAACCAAGCATTGTAACATTCAAATCAATAAGTGCGAACCATAAACCATAAACATCAAGCTGTAAAACAGTAAATTTATCATTACATCTTATAAGCCGTAAACCTCGCATCAAAACTAACATGTAAACTCAAACCCTAAACCCCATTCCTCAAGCCGTAAACCTAAACCCAAAACCTTAAACATAAAATTATAATCCTAAATTAATAAACATTATGTATCAAACCCTAAAACCCTAAACCGTATGCAACAAAACTTAAATATTAATCTCAAAACCCTAAAATACATAACTTTCATTTGCGGCGTTTTACAAAAACGCCGCTAATACCAATAAACAGTATAAAAACGAAGTTGTTTCGGTTACAAACTTGTTCTATAGCGCATTTTCTGTATAAACGCCGCTAATTTTTCAATTTATTTATTTGTCTTTATTATAAGTCTAATATTTTAGTAGATTTTATTTTGATAATTGTTATGACATTATTTAAATTGATAATCAATATGAATTTATAAAATTATTCAATTTATGCAGTATTATAATATAAACATATATATATGCATATCGTGGCATATATATATATATAACCCTGTCTCGTATAATCCTATATACTAGTGACATATAAGAAGTAAAAAGCAGAAAGAATTTTAATTTTTTTTTTGCTTTTGTACCCTAAAACCCGAAGCTATTAATCCCTATAACCCGTAAACATTAAAATTAAAGGCAAACCCTAGCTAACTCGTATTCTTCATGCAAATCCGAATGTAAAACCAAGCATTGTAACATCAAATCATAAGTGGAACCATAAACCATAAACATCAAGCCGTAAAACAGTAAATTTTATCATTACATCTTATAAGCCGTAAACCTCGCATTAAAACAACATGTAAACTAAACCCTAACCCCATCCTCAAGCCGAAACCTAAACCCAAAACCCTAAAATAAAAGTATAATCCTAAATTAATAAACATTATGTACGAACCCTAAAACCCAAACCGTATACAACAAAACTTAAAATTATCCCAAAACCCTAAAATACATAACTTTCATTGTGGCATTTTTACAAAAAACGCCGCTAATACCAATAACAGTATAAAAACGAAGTCATTTCGGTTACACATTTTGCGGCGTTTTTGCAATAAACGCCACAATCTTGTTCTACAGCGGCGTTTCTGTATAAGCGCCGCTAATTTTTTTAATTTATTTTATTTTTCTTATTTATAAGTTTAATGATTTTAGTAGATATTTTTGATAATTATTATGACATTATTTTAAATTGATACATTAATATGAATTTATAAAATTATTTCAATTTTATGCAGTATGTATAATTAAATATAACCAACATTATAATTTAAACTTACTGAAATTATTCAAATTAATATAATGTATAACAACTTTAATTTAGATCCCAATATATGCTCTATTTTTAATCTAACAAACAATGTACGACGTAACAACACAATATTAATATATATAGTTTCATAATATATAACTTATAATAAAAATAATTCAAACATTAATGCGAATATATAAAAGAATGAACTAATATTTTGATTTCTAATTAGCGGCGTTTTTACAAAAACGCCGCATAGACCCAAGAATCCGGGCGCTGCTTCAGGAACGCCGCTATAGACCGGAACATTAGCGGCGATCCCATAAACGCCGCTTTAGAGCGGAGCATCAGCGGCGGTTTATAAAAAATGCCGCTAAGTAAGACCATTAGCGTGCAGACGCAAAAACGCGGCTAAAATACCGGTATTTACCGACGCTTAACGCCAAACGCCGCTGAAGAACGGAGTATAGCAGCGTTTGGGGGCAACAACCGCCACTAGGTTCCCAAATATATGAAAATGGCGTCATTCTGTGTTACTCATTGCGACGCTTTTGTAAAACGCCGCTGAAGAATGGAGTATAGTGGCGCTTGGGCAAAACCGCCACTAAGTTCCCAAATATATAAAACGGCATGTTCTGTGTTACTCCATTGCGGCGCTTTTTATAAACGCCACTGAAGAACAGAGTTTTAGCGGCGCTTGGGAAAACCGCCACTAAGTTCCCAAATATATGAAACGGCGTCGTTCGTGGTCACTCTATTGCGGCGCTTTTGTAAAACGCTGCTAATGCTTGGTAGCGGCGTTTTTTATGTAGCACCGCTATGCTCGATATTTGCGGCGTTTTCGTAAAATACCGCTAATGCTCGATTATTAGTGGTGTTTTGTACAAACGCCGCGAAAAGCGCCGCTATACCCTATTTTGGGTAGTGTACTTCTCTTAGCTGCAATTTAGGTAACCAACACTAATACCTTGTAAATTTTGATTTGGTTACTGATTAAATTTGAGTTCAAAGTCGGTTACTAAATTGAAATTTAACCTTTGTCTGCTGCAGACTGCTTATTTGTCTCACATCATCATACGAGTTACACAACAGCAAGAAGGAGATCAATGATGTTCTATAAGATAAATTATTTAGCCATGAATTGAAGCCTTATGGCTCAGGTATTTAATACCCATTTCCGACTATAATGACAAATTGCTAATCGGGTTTAATAGTTTTTTTTGTAGTAGGAAACCGATTGATCTAAAGGTGACTGCCCATTTATAAAAGTTGGTGCACCCTGCCCTTATGGTTTAACCTGTAGATTTGCAGGCACAGATAAGGATAATGCTCCCGCTTGTACTTCTAATTTATTGAAGAAAAGCTCTGAAGCAATGGACTAAGCAAAGATGTTCAGAAACTTTTATGGAAAAACAAAATGTGCTTTACTAAAGCGGATGATATAGTTAAATCTCTTGGACTAGCAGAAAAATATATGTGAATTGATGTGGTGAAATTTTTCCGTGATTTAATTTATCCATTTGTGTGTCTTAATTTGTGAAAAGGGCTAAATTGCATAATAAGTAAAAGTGCATTCCATTGTTAATATCTAAATTGTTATGATTTGATTTAATGGGAAGTCCTTAAAAGGTTATTATAACCATTATAAGGTTAGTGGACGTTTATGTCCATGATTCAAATGACTTAAATTATGATTTTAATTAGAGTTAAATATAGTAAAAAGTAATAATAATATTAAATAAATAAAACACAAAATGGCCATGAATTGGCTTATTTTCCAACTGAAGAAAAGAAAAGCCACTGGTTTTAAGTGTGGCACTTGAGTTAAATAGTAGTTCTTTTAGTTTTGATAATTTTATTTTAATGTGCTTTGTGTTTCACCCATGCTAAATTTTTATTTGATGATGAATTTGAGTTATGCTTGCGATTTGTAAGCTTGTGATGTTAAAAGGTGAAATATGAAAGCTGATGTAGATAAATATTTATATGGGATTTTGATGAATGATATTTGGGTAATGTAAAATAGAACTGAGGGGCTAAAATGAAAAAAGAAATAGTGGGCAATATAGATAGATATTTCCAGCTATGATATGTTAAATTTTGATATTTGTTTTTAAATAGGACTAATGTGAAAAATGTGAAATGTTAGGGGCTAAATTGTAATTTTCCCATTTATGTGTTTTTGGATGAATTTGAATAAATATATGATTAAACAAGTCAAATTTGTATTAATTTAGATCAAGAAAAGAAGAAATCGGATTTGGATCGGGGGAAATCAAAAGTTGTCGAATAGTTGTCCTGGTTTGTTCGTCTTCGTCCGAGGTAAGTTCATAAGTAAATAAATGTCATTAATTTCAATGTATATGTATTATAAATGCTGAATTGAATTTTAATGATTATATGTGCAAATGTCAAATTATGTTATGTATGGGAGAATTGTTACGAGTTTCATATGATTGAATTATGACATCTGAAAGCCCCGTACGAACCATAGGATTCTAATAGGAGATTTTGTGTAAGACTATGTCTGGACGTTGGCATTGTTTTGAGATTTACCTGTAATACCCTGTCTGGGATAGTGGCATCGTTATTTGATTACATGTAAGACCACGGCTAGGACTTTGGCATTGTACGAGCTTTTTGAGCTATCCACGCATCCTTTTTTATTCCAAATGGTTCTACGGGCAATGACATGACAAGAACGATTGTGAGTTTGATTTAAACAATTAAGGTATGTATTTAGTTTATACGAACTTTGAAAGAAAAGGTAAGTGTAACGGTTAAAGTGGTCATGTGAACTTTATGGGAAATGCAATTATATATATGTACGGAATTATGGTTGTTTCGAAATGAATTATGAATGTTCTTGTATTAATTTAATTGCTTATGTCTTACTAAGCTTTCCAAGCTTACTTTATATGTTTATTCGTTGTTTTATAGATTTTGAAAGCTAGCTCGAGCTCAGGATCGTTGAGGAACGTCATCACACTATCGATATCTATTTTGGTACCCTGAAGAAAACTTATTTATGACTTATGACATGTATAGTCTAGCTTGATATGGTTGGTTTTGAATTATGTTTATATATAGCCAAGCCATGCGAAAATGGCTTGCTCATGTTGCTAATGGTTG